>NW_024689743.1:0-1037 GCF_008729295.1 Plectropomus leopardus | reverse complement strand
GTGTTACTAAGGGGTCAGAAGAGGAGACTGTACTATCCTGTTGTGGAAAAATGCTTTTAGTAAATCAGCCTAGTCTGTCAGACTCATCAGAGAGTGAAATTTAATTCCAATTCATATCAGAGATAAACACGATCTTTCAGTAACCAATTAAAACAAAGGATGATTAGTATCTACAACTGTCAGCACTTAACTCGTATGTGATGCTGTTATTTGTATGTCCTGCTTGTTTCACAGTGTCTATCTACATGTCCCCGCTGCTTCTAGTGCCTTTAAAAAATGTCTATTCTTTTCCAGTCTTTATATTGCATTTCTTGTTTTTCATTTCCCTTTTTTGTGCAATTATTTTTATTTTTTGTTTTAGTTTGTTTATTTTCTCTTTCTTCCCCTAGTTGATGTGTTTAAAGGGGTGTTTTAACTCTTTAAAACCTGGACTGACATCCGTTTTCTTGTGCTGTGTTCAAACTCCTTTCATTTACTCCTTTAAATCTCTTAAACCTGAGAAATTGTTGGAGAAAAACATCATGAGCAACTTGGCAAGAAATGCCCCATAAATTGCCAAAAAATAAGTAAAAGGTGTCAATAAAATGGCCTGTCAAATACCTGGGGGTAATTATTAGATTATATGCAAAAAAACAAAAAAACAAGTGAAAAAGGTCCAGAAAACTATATTTATAATTTTGTTACCATTTTCCTTTTTGTATCTGTATTTTACTTCTGTTTTTTGTATGTTTGTTTTGGTTGTAAAGGTAGTTCACTTGTAATTTTTTAGTAATTTCTTGCTTAATTTTGGGCCATTAAGTTCCTTGTTGGCCTCTTTTCATGTCAGGTTTTAAGGGGTTAAAACTATATGCCCTATTTCTTTGCTCTTTTGCTTTGTTGTATTTTAGGAAGCCTTGTGTAACACCTTGGCCAGACTTCACATGAAAAATAGCCTCTTGGCTAATTCTGACATTTTTAGACTATGTATATTTATTAATTTGCGACTACGCTAACCCTTAGAAACATGAAGAAACAACACGGTTCTTCATGTTAGTCAA
>NW_024689741.1:0-260 GCF_008729295.1 Plectropomus leopardus | reverse complement strand
GTGTGTGTTGTGCCCACCTGGGGCAGAAAACATGCTGCGAGAGGCTCCATATCTCTCTCTCTCTCTCTCTCTCACACACACACACACACACACACACACACACACACACACACACACATTCTGAAGAGTTCGGGCTTCTAAGTTTTACTCAAAGACACTCTGACTTGTGGACAGGAGGCTCCAAGATCTCCAACAATGAATGGACAACTACACACAACAACAACAACAACAACAACAACAACAACAACAACAGTATCTTC
>NW_024689740.1:0-865 GCF_008729295.1 Plectropomus leopardus | reverse complement strand
AAGTTTGATTTTAACTTTTGGATCTTAGGACTTTTTTAGGATTTCTTATATTTCTCAGATTTTTGGACTTCTCTTGGATTTTAGGACATTTTTAGGATTTTAGGACATTATGGTCTTCGCTAGGATCTCTGTTGGGGGTGTGGGGGATCCTCCGCTGGTACGTCTTTTGATCAACAAACTCTATTTTTTGATGCTGTTTTATTCACTCTGGCACCTTATGCAGACTAAAATTACAAAAACAATTTCCGCTGTGAATCACTGTGTGTTCTTTTAAGTAAATATTTAAGAATTTAGAAACTGCTTAAAACTCAAGGAGCTATTTCTCACACGTGCTTTTGTGTTGTAAAATATATCTACATAGCTGATTTTTAGCAAGTGCCAAAGGAAACAAATGAATCTGTCCAAAAAATGTTGCTTTTACACACATAGGTAATTCATGAGAGATTTAAATGTTTATTTTGGGTATGAAATACAAAGTGTCCGAGATAGATAGATGGATAGATAATCTTATTTTAAAAGGAGATTTGGTATAAAAAGTAAAAACAAAAATCCATCACAGTTCTCATCAGCACAAGGCTGCTTGTCTAACAGCAGCACGGCTCACTTTCCAGTAAAGAAAGCAGCTTAGGCAGCTATTCACACACACACTCACACACACACACACACACACTCACACACACACACTCACACACACTCACACACACTCACACACACTCACATATGCTGCATATCTGACATGCCTTGCCAGTGAGTTGAGCTAATCTCATCTCTCCTCTACATTTTTTCCCTTAATCTTTCTTTCTTTCTCCCCAGAGAAAGACTTTGCTCATCTTTTTTAACCGCTCACTTTCTCCTTCATTCATTT
>NW_024689739.1:0-279 GCF_008729295.1 Plectropomus leopardus | reverse complement strand
GTGTGTGTGTGTGTGTGTGTGTGTGTGTGTGTGTGTCTCATGTTCTTCAGTCAATCACAAAACAACCCCCTCCTCCCCTGTCAGGGCCTCACTCACACACACACACACACACACACACACACACACACACACACACACACACACACGCCTACAAGTGCTTGTTAAGTACTGAACGAAGCAGCTGGCTCGCACAACAAAAGCAACACATGCCGTCTCTTTTCACGCAAGGCAGCGCACATTAAGCTCCAGCGCGTGTCCCTGTTAAAACGGGCGGGCCGG
>NW_024689738.1:0-263 GCF_008729295.1 Plectropomus leopardus | reverse complement strand
GTGTGTGTTGTGCCCACCTGGGGCAGAAAACATGCTGCGAGAGGCTCCATATCTCTCTCTCTCTCTCTCTCTCACACACACACACACACACACACACACACACACACACACACACACATTCTGAAGAGTTCGGGCTTCTAAGTTTTACTCAAAGACACTCTGACTTGTGGACAGGAGGCTCCAAGATCTCCAACAATGAATGGACAACTACACACAACAACAACAACAACAACAACAACAACAACAACAACAACAGTATCTTC
>NW_024689737.1:0-808 GCF_008729295.1 Plectropomus leopardus | reverse complement strand
GAGCACACCTGTCCGGTCAAAATAACACCTGTGCACGTGACATATAATGATCAGACACTTTATTTACTGAACTCTTCTTATTGTAAAGCTTCTTCTGCAGATAAACTTTACATTTCCATCCAGTGTCTCTGCACATTTTCTGCCTGTCCTCACTCTCACTCCTCCAGCCCCTTTGCTGTACGCCATCACCATCACCTAGCAACTGACAACTGCTGCCTAGCAACAGAGCGTCTTCCACCGGGGAGGGTTCAGGGTCGGGGGGGTTACGAAAGTTACACCAAATAACTCTGAGAGCGACAAACGAGTGGCATCGCTGACTTTTATTAAAACTAAAATTCTTCAAAAAATCCAGTTTTCACTGAGGCCGACATTGCTTTGATGAAATTGTAGATATATTTATTGTACTTTTCTTAATAAGGTACCCTTCTTTGTCTGAGTTACATGTATATATATTGAGGTCTATGGATATAAACAGTGGGCGGGTTTCATTTCAGATTTGCACACAATTTAAGCAATATTTTTGAGTGATGTTCTGCAACTTCTACTGGTTATAACATTCAAAGAAGCGTGGTGATATATGTTCAACACATGAGCCGGTTAGATACGACAAAACAAAACAAAGTGAAATAAAATGAAATAAAATAAACAGATTACATCCTAATAGCAACATTGTTGTGGCTGATAAATATACTTCATATTCTCCAAGCTGATAACAACAGAAGCAGAACAACGTATCAATATTTCACCTGATTTGACAACGGGGCTTTATGTGTGTGTGTGTGTGTGTGTGTGTGTGTGTGTGTGTGTG
>NW_024689736.1:0-481 GCF_008729295.1 Plectropomus leopardus | reverse complement strand
AAAGAGAAGATGACTGTCATTAAAAAGCAGCAGTTTCATGATAAATTGAGGATAAAATGCCAATTAATTAAAGTAAATCTTGGTTTCATGTGATGTGACGTTGTTTCAGAGGTTGAACTGAACGACTGCTTTCACCGTCAAAGGATTAAATATTATAAGATATTGGTTGAACCCAAACAGGCAAACAACAACAACAACGACAACAACAACAACGACAACGACAACGACGTCAACAACAACAACAACAACGACAACGACAACGACAACGACAACGACAACGACAACGACAACAACAACAACGACAGCATTGGTCCGTTGATGAGGAGGCGTGTGACGCGGTGACAGAGGAGCTCAGGTACTTACACAGAGAAGGAGTCGGGGGGAGCAGAGAGGCGGCGCAGATCAGCTGCACACACCTTCTGAATACTACACACACACACACACACACACACACACACACACACACACACAGAGGAGAGGG
>NW_024689735.1:0-669 GCF_008729295.1 Plectropomus leopardus | reverse complement strand
CAGCATTGCATTAATTTCTGTGAAGAAAACCAGAAGAAATTATAATTATTATTTTTTTAAGGTGAGACTATTTAAAATAGAAACTTTAAAAAAAAAAAAAACTCACAGGATAAAAGCACAAAGATGACCCACATGGTTAAAAAAAAATCTGATAGAAAAATGGCCAGTTTTTCAGAGGAAAGAAAACACTGAAATTGTAAAAAATAAAATAAAATAAAATAAAACAGGAGTATTAAGTAAGTTAGTCTGACAAACAGAGAATTGTATTAACTAATTCCTAAAAATATCAGGAATATTATTTTCTAATGTATTATTCACAGGAAATAATCTGCTTTAAATTCACCCAAAACACTTGTTTTACACGAACTTCCTGCAGTCATTGTGTTTACTGTTTGGGTTAATTGTACCGTTTTAGACATAAAATATGTCATTTAGTCAGGGGTTGTCATTTTACTCCCAGGCATCCCATACAAAAAAAGCTTGGGAACCACAGCTCTAGACATTATTCAACTGCTCTGCTAAGAGATTCTGTTATCCTCTAATATGACTGATAATCTGTAATTGCATCCCTAACAGCAACGGAAGAAGAGGTGTGGGTCTGCAGCATGTGAGAGAGCTGTAAGGATGTGTTTGTGTGTGTGTGTGTGTGTGTGTGTGTGTGTGTGTGTG
>NW_024689733.1:0-498 GCF_008729295.1 Plectropomus leopardus | reverse complement strand
CACACACACACACACACAAATGACAAACAGTACATCTGCACAAACACACGGTCGGGCAAACGTGCAAACAACAAGCAGGAAGAATCAGGCGAACACATACGCTCGTGTTCACACACACAAACACACATGTGTACAGTGCCAATATAAACACAGCACTGCTCACATTTCTATTTCTCTCTCCCACCCACACACACACACACACACACGCACACACACACACACACACACACAGTTTGCAGCATCACTACCTCAGTAATCCAGTGGAATAAAGCTTCAGTCACCTCGTCTCTGCCGCCGCGTTGCAGCCGTAGAGACCTGCTATTGATTTCTGTCCCTCTGCAGTCAAGCAGCTGCCAGCCTGTCATGTCCGCCCGTCAGTCAAAACCAGGCCTGGAAAAGCCCTGGAAGGTTCCAGGGACGCTGCTTGCTAATTCACTGCAGGCTCCGTTCACTATCAGGGGTTAGAGGAAGGCAATATGGAAAGTGACCTGTCATATT
>NW_024689732.1:0-1778 GCF_008729295.1 Plectropomus leopardus | reverse complement strand
ATTATATTTTATTTTCATTATTATGTATTTATTTATTTATTCATTCATTTATCATTAAAAAAACTAAATTGAAACTGGATTCATTTTATCATTTTGTGGTGAAAATCACATTAATAACCTGCTCTTCCATGGACCTGATTACTAAGATAACAAAAGTTCTTTTAATGAGCGTTAACTTGACCTCAGGCCCGAACAGCAGTGCACTGCAGCGGAAAAAACACACCGAAATCTTTCTGAGCGTCACAAACTCTGAGAAGACTCTTTCTGGCATCAGAACCGGAGCAGATTTTATTAAAGTAAAGATCTATATCATTGTTTCCATGCCGTTCATGTGTGCAGGTTTCAGCTCGGTTTGACGCATTTCCAGTCGCTGCCAAACGCCTGCGAGCGTGTTGCAGTTTATTCTGGGTCAGTGTGACGCGCTCGGATGACGAGGTCATCCCGTCACATACGCGGTTCGGCTGAGCTCCGGCGCTTTGTTGGTTAAGTATTTGTTTTATGAAATCTACAGTGAGATGAGAGCGTGACTCAACAATGAGTTTTTCCTTGAGGTCTAACAACATGTTGAATGAGTCTCTCCACGTAAAACAAGCTGTTTTTAAATGCTGCATCGTCTCCAGCTGAGCTTACTAGCCTGCAGCTGTTTCCTTTCTGCCTTTTCTGGCACCGTCCTGCAGATCCTGACCCAGCAGCAACCTCCGAGTCTGAAAATGAAGCCAACTACAAACACCACACACACACGCGTGTCTCCACAAATGTGTAGTAGGATATAATATAAAGTGATGCACTTTCAGATGTCACTCACCAGTCTAAAGGAAACGTTGAGTTCAGTTTCAAACTGCATCTTTTTACTCTCCCAGAGTTCACTGCAGAGTTTGAGCCACAGATATTGAGTTTTACTGCTTGTGATGGAGAGAACAGTCGTTTTCCTGAAGCTTCTGCCATCGCTGTGTTTTAAACACCAACTCATTCACTGAGACTCTAACGTCTATGCTGCATCCACTGTTTCTCCATCGATACATGTTTCCTCTCCACCTAAACCTCCTCCAAACCCTCAGGCCTGACCGTGACCACCGAGGGGGGCGCCACACATTAACGTGGAGGAGACACCATTCGACATGCGAACACATTTCAACACCGTCCAGCTGCACATCTTCCTCCTCTCCTGCGGCTCAGCAGAGGCTGCAGGGACTCACCGCGGCCGCTCAGACCAGGACGTGTTGTTACAGAGGAGACGGAGCGTCCCTGACGGTGCAGCGGTGGATATCTCTGCAGTACGACACACACGCTTCATGGACCTAAGGTCAAAGGTGTAAAATCCACTCGCTCTGTTTACGGGTTTGTCCATTTTTAAAAAAAGCTTTAAACTAAAATTATGCCCAGATCTTTATAGCTCCTTTAAAGTTACTCATAACTAAGGGTGGGGCCTCTTTGACTGACAGTCTGTGATTCACAGCTCCACCCTCTGCCCAAATATGGTCATCTCCGGCTCCACCAAAAGAAAAAAAAACAAAAAAACACAACAACAACAACAAGATGGTGAACGCCAAAATGTTGAACTGTTGAACGGTGACATCACATAAGCTGCGTCCACTTTCTTTACGGTCTGTGATCTCGACCCATCGGTGAACAGAGCGGCTCCGCTGGGCAGACCGGAAATTCTGTCGTCTGCGAGCAAAACTCAATCAGAAACTGCTCTGTAGTTTTACGAGAGGTCAGAAACTCTGAAGGGAAACTTTAAACAGTGAATTCATCCTGAAGCAAATACAAGCTGCTCT
>NW_024689731.1:0-797 GCF_008729295.1 Plectropomus leopardus | reverse complement strand
GGGGGGGTCTCCCTTGTGACAGGACATATATGGAAATTTGAATGGCACACATTCACCTCAACCAGCGCGCGCATGCCTGCTCTAATTCACCATCTCTAAAGCCAGCACCATCACCACCATCACCTCCCATTATGACTTGGGGCGCGCGACAGGCAGAAGCCCTAACTGTGACAGATGTAACAGTGATGGAGGCTCCTTTGTGATGTTATGATGTAGGTCTATAGAAATATACATCCATCCATAGCCTAAAGTAAGCTTGGATACCCCTCGTGTGTGTGTGTGTGTGTGTGTGTGTGTGTGCGAGAGAGAGAGAGAGAGAGAGAGAGAGAGAGTTCCTAGTTACAATATGGCAGGCGGAGGGATATTAAATGCAAATGCCACCTGACGTAAAATTCAATAACCAGGCTCATAGTCTTTAACCTGCTGTTCACCTTTTCACATGCAGCTGCATATTAAAGAAATAAGAAAATATATAACCTAATATTCTAATATAAGAATAAGCTAATCCGCTGATAAAGCATAAAACAAACAAGTCAGGGGCTGTTTAAAATATACTCGCCCAACTAACTGGACTAATGAATAGCATAATTAGCTATTTTCTGCCACAGATAAATAAAAGAAATAGATAAAGTTACCTATCATAAATAACTATAGTTTGTAATAATTGTAATAATTATTATTAACATCTCTGACAGAAAATTGCTATTCAGCCGATTTTCATGTGATTGTTTGGAGGGGAAAAAAGAACTAGATAATTATTAGCCTATATAAATAAAGACTATAAAACAATGCCAATC
>NW_024689730.1:0-821 GCF_008729295.1 Plectropomus leopardus | reverse complement strand
AATGAGAATAATAATGTAACTTTTGTTTACAAGAAACACAATAAACACATGACTGACATTTTGATCCTAACGAGGCGTGCCGTATGACATCACCATTTCGCTGAGATCTAAACAATAACACACGAAGCCTCAAACTCTAAATACATAATAACACACATTATCAACCAGCAGCACCTGAAGCTGCCCCTCCTGCCAGGAAGTATACATTTGTTTGTCATGTTTATAAAAAAAGTCCAGACTCTCATATCTGATGTTAGATTTTGTCTAATGAGATGTAATTTGACAATTGATGGAACCAAAAATGTCGCAGAGCGATCAGATTTATCCCGAGAGATAAATATATCGAAGGAAAGCGTAAGTCAGAGTGAATCAGACGGTGCGTGGATCGTGTCTGTTCAGATCTGCTTTACTGTGTCTCCTCT
Organism: Plectropomus leopardus; assembly: GCF_008729295.1. Lineage (NCBI taxonomy): Eukaryota > Metazoa > Chordata > Actinopteri > Perciformes > Serranidae > Plectropomus > Plectropomus leopardus. Next base: position 399 of record NW_024689730.1, on the reverse strand, counting down.
CTGATCTGCCTCACCTGCAGCGCCACCTGCTGACACACTGAAATAACTCACTTCCTGTCGTGTCACACAACGTAAGAGACAGAGGTTTGTCTCTGAGGTTTGGTTTAAAACTGCGCTGACCTGCATGACGCCTGGGAGTTCTTCATGTCTGATTTTAGAAAGCAGTGTTTCCTGTAACCGAAGTTCGTCGTGTTTATTTCGGCGTCCTCGCTGACAGTAACAGGAAGTGTGTCAGAGCAGCTGTCTGCACAAACAGCAGCTGCTCAGCGTTCAGTCAACAACCTTCAGCCTTTTCCACCAGTCAATACTCTGATCAATACTCTGATCAATACTCTGATCGAAACGCTCTCTCTCACACACGCGCACACACACACACACACACACACACACACACACACA
>NW_024689729.1:0-388 GCF_008729295.1 Plectropomus leopardus | reverse complement strand
TCACCTTTTACTAATGTTTTGCTGTTTGCACGGCATTTCTTGCCCAGAAGGTTATCGCCTTTTTCCCCATATTTTCAGAAGAAAACAAAGCAACGTCCTAGCAGGGTCCTAAAATCATAGAAACATCCTGAAACCCAAAATATGCCTTGCAATCCTACAAGTGTGCTAAAATTCTCGAAACATGTACGGGCTGCTGCGACTGGCCCCTGTCCTCCTGTCAATATGCAAAAGTGGCCCCTAACAAAGCCAGCTGAGTCTCACTGTTACACACCGAAGAAAACAGACGTATATTATGTTCCATTTCTATATCCTCCTAAATCCCAAAAAACTGGGGCTTTCAGTTCAGGCCTGTGTGTGAAAAACGGGGAATCAAAGTGAACATTTCGTC
>NW_024689728.1:0-271 GCF_008729295.1 Plectropomus leopardus | reverse complement strand
TGTGTGTGTGTGTGTGTGTGTGTGCGTGTGTGTATGTGTGGCTGGTCCCAGTTTAACCCTGTTTGTTCCAGCATGATGTTTTTACGAGCAGCGTCTGAGCACACCACCAGAGGCTGCAGTTACCTGACAACAGCGAACCCGTTCCTGAGGTCGTAGGTCATCACCTGATCCACGAGCTGGAGGACTGAACCCACCGCTGACACACACACCTGGAAGGACTCCTGACACACACGCGCACACACACACACACACACACACACACACACACACA
>NW_024689727.1:0-640 GCF_008729295.1 Plectropomus leopardus | reverse complement strand
TGTGTGTGTGTGTGTGTGTGTGTGTGTGTGTGTGTGTGTGTTCAGGTTGAGTGTGCGAGCTTTCACCAGACTTTTCGATGAAAACCACAGAGAGTTTCCTCAGCCACTATTCACCGACACTTACCTGTCCACACCACTCAGGACGCATGCAGGTGAGTCATATACTCTCACACAAACATACACACACACACACACACACACACACACGTGCCATGCATGTATAAACTGACCCTTGCTGTGTGTTGTTGTGTGTCAGAGCCTTTAGGTGGCGTCGTAGAGGGTTTGAGCGCTGGTATGTTCCTGATCGGTATGATGGTGGCAGTCGTCTCTCTGCTAGTCTACAGACAAAGGCTCCGCAAAGTGTGAGTGCACAACGAACATGCATCAAAAACTGGATTGTAATAACCCAAAAATTTCATAGCACAGTATGTTGAAAAAAAGGGCCATAAAGATTATGTTAGTAATAATATTAAGTAATAATATTAATATTAGTATGTCCTCGAAAATGAACCCAAAATGTTGAAAAAGAACAAAAATGTAATAGTAAAGTATGTTGTCAAAAATGACCTAAAAATGTCACAATGTAACTCGTTGTCCAAAATGACCAAAAAAGGTCACAGTATAGTATGGAAGCAAAAAT
>NW_024689726.1:0-426 GCF_008729295.1 Plectropomus leopardus | reverse complement strand
TTCCAGGTGGAAATTATACCCTTGTGTTTATATGTCTTTGCCAAGGCTCCATTGTCTGCCATTTGGAACAAACAAAGCATGACTAGATGACCAAAAGCTGAGGAACCCTGACATGTCTGCCATTGTGTTTGCACCTGAAACCCTCCAATGACACTACAGCTGCTCATGGACTGACCAGTGCTCCAAAGTAGATGGTTCTGTCTGGAGCCAGCAGTTGTATGAATGGTGGTCCGCGGCGTCGTTCAACGTAGCTATCATCCAGTGCCAGGCTGCTGAAGTTGCGGTTCAGTTCCAGTGCCACTGTGTGCCAACTGCCGTCATTGATACGGCGGCCGGAGATGCCCAACATGTCGGGACTGTCACCACCTCCACCACCACCAGGGATGCAGGCCAGCTGGAACCACAGCTTCCCCTCCTCCAACTGCA
>NW_024689724.1:0-782 GCF_008729295.1 Plectropomus leopardus | reverse complement strand
ACATACACAACTCTGGGTTTTTTAAAAATATACAAAAAACTCAATCCCGCTAAACAGACTTGCAAAAAAAAAAAACAAAAAAAACAAATTGAAAGGACTCATACTGAAGTAATTCCTTTTAATCATCACTTATGGCCCTCTATAAGTGGGTGGCGGTGTATTTTTTACTTTTCTTCTTATTTTCTGTGCTTGGGATGTTTATGGGCATGTACCCCATGGCACTCAAGTGAGTTTGGGGCTTTATTAAGAGGTAGTGACCAGGTACTAGTACATCAGCAGTGGGCATCCAAGAAACATATAGTGCCGAAAAACACAAATATAGGAAAGCAAAAGGCCAATTGAGAGTGAATCTGCTGTTGGCTCTAATGTTGACTTTCACTCTCATTGGCGAGCATGGTTAGAATCTCTAACTCAGAATGCTTAATAGTATACCTTTAAATTACCAGGACCTTAGACCTTGTCTTTGTTAACTGTGCCGCACCAGCCTAATGTCAAATACTAGAAAAAAAAACAACTTAACAATTATTCCTTATTTTCAAGCTGGGGGTAGAGTGCTTATAACAGGTTGATATTTTAGAACTTCAATAAGAAACTCCACACTATACTCAAAACATCCTAAACAGTCATTTCTCTGCCATTTTCATGTGCAACAACCACCTGCTGTAACATGACAAACGTCATATTTAGAACTGTGAATATGATACATGTGAATACAAAACAGGAATGTTTATATGGAATACATAGCAGCCAACACAAACAGCCACGTGCACGTACGCACACAC
>NW_024689723.1:0-884 GCF_008729295.1 Plectropomus leopardus | reverse complement strand
TTGCTTGTTGCCCTCCCCCTATGTTTTTAGAAGAAATCATAGGATAGAAGAATGGAAAAAGTCATCAGATCACAAAATGATATAAAAGTAAATTCAGAGGACACTATCCAACAGACTTGAACTCTGACATAATGTTTTGAAATTCAAGATGACAACAATTTCAAGGTATTATGATTTTATGTAGCTGTTTCATTCATTGTTAATTCCTTCTTCCCTACATTATTGTTTTGGAAATGTACTTTGACACCCTCGGGAATATTTTTAGATCATCTTCTATAGTGCCTTTAATAGCTGCTACATTTACTGTCTTTATATTGACAATGAAATTTTAAAACACTGCGGCTTATTGAAAATACTGATATCAACAAAAGAAATTTAATTCATAAGTATCTAATCTTTTAAACAGTCCACTGATGCATGCACTGCTGCAATGATACTGTCATCTAATGCATTTGCTTGATCAAGACATATTTCTTTTAAAAGTCTTATTCATTATGGCTAAACTTAATGCAGACTTTAAAGGACTGATGAGTTGACACTGTAGCGATGATTCATTGTCTTTTCTTTTATTTCATAGTTATTTTACAAACCTGACACCCTTACCGCTAAATGGCAATTATGTGTGAAGTCCAGGTTTCCACCATCTTTAATTATTACGTGATGATGAAGCAGTATCTGCCAAGTCAAAAACAGTTGGTTACCAATCTTACCTCTAATGGCGCAGCAGCTGTGGGTGCAGCTGGCTGCAGCGTCGATAGGAATTGCTTCTTTTATTTTTTTATATTGAGTGTTTTCTATATTTTTTTGTATTAAGTTTTGACCTAAAGCAATTTGAAATTTTTTTTTGTTTTGCTCTAAATGCGTTCAATACACAACACACACAC
>NW_024689722.1:0-538 GCF_008729295.1 Plectropomus leopardus | reverse complement strand
AATGGAAATAATAATAATAATAATGATAATAAAAATTTAAACAAAAAAATGAAAGAATAATAACTCAATAAACATGGATAACCACCACAAGGAGAAAGTAAAATAAATAAATGAGAAATAAAATTGAAATTACATTAGATTCGAAATAAATGTAATACAATAGCTAACAATCAAAGATGAAAAATAAGATAAAAATAAAAATGAAAATAGCATAGGAAATACAAATTGTAACAGTTAATAAAAACAATAAAAATGAAAATAAAACTTATATAACATTCAAAAGAAAGAGATTAAAAGAAAAAAATAATGCTGCCTGAATACACCGCAACCGACTTACTGGCTTGTTTATTTGTTGTTTTTTGTTTGTCAGAACGAGTCAGGTCAGCTGATCTTCTACGAGCGACCGGACACCGATGGACCCAAACTGTCCCGTTACTCCATCAGTCCAACCAACGACCCAACAAGTCTACGGGTAAAACAACAAACAACCAGCGAGTGTGTTTCTGCACGTCTGTGCCAAGTATTCAGGTTAATAACT
>NW_024689721.1:0-1015 GCF_008729295.1 Plectropomus leopardus | reverse complement strand
CAAGTGAAAACTGTGCTGGGGCAGTTTTAGTAGCATTTAATACCACTGGTTATGTAGGCGTGAAATGATTAGCCATTTGCTCACACTTTGTCATGTGTGATAAGAGATGGGAATCACACAGTTCACCCAGTTCATAGTTTGATATGACATCTGTGCTAAAATGGCCTGAGGAGTGTCTCTAGTCTTTGTGTACGGTAATACATGTACCACACAAATACACATTTATAGAAAAACAATTTCAGAACGAATAAAACAAACTAAATACCTTGTGTCCTAAAACCTGGAGATGAGTTAGCTATTAGCACTCCCGTTTCCCTCATCTTGAAATTAGAGTTTTTTTTAAAAGGGTTTTTAGTTAGATGCCTGAAATAAGGTCTGTGGTGAGCAAACGCTAAATACACTTTCACATTTTGTTCTTGCAAAGGTCTAAAATATAAGTCAGTAAATACCCCACTCATGAATTTTGAATCTTTTATGGGTCATAAAAAAGGCAGGATACAGAGTGTCATCAAGACGACTGTGACTTTACAGCAGGGGTCGTCACGTACATTTGTCCAAGGGCCAGAATTTTTCTCGTCAGACACTGTGAGGGCCAGATGCTCTCGTAAAATGAAATGAAATAATATAATGCTTTCGATTTTAACAGTAAATATTAAAGGCTTCTGTTAGTAAACTTAATTTCCCTTTTGGGGTTAAAGCGCAAGCTGCAAACTTGTCTTTTCCAATGAAGGCTGCAGTAATTTCACAAAACATATTTACATGAATTCGTTTGTATCTTATCTTTAACAATATGCAGCATGACTGTGTCAGTAACAGCTCTCAGAGTTTCCACATCGCCTGCACTCGTTTATATTAGTTACATGGAGGGTTAAGAGAACAGCAGAACTTCTACAGCTGCCAACAGCCCGCCATCACTATGTTAGAGAATGAGTGAAATCAAAGCAACGCAGTTGGGCTGGAGCACCAGGCCCCCAAATCACTAAATCCACCCCTGATAAGAAGGAGAGCAGCAGAG
>NW_024689720.1:0-377 GCF_008729295.1 Plectropomus leopardus | reverse complement strand
TATATAAACTGAAATGTAAAGAAAAAGACATCATGGATGAAACCAGTATATCACCAGTAATGACTCAGTAAGTAAACAACAAACGTGTGTGTGTGTGTGTGTGTGTGTGTTGTTGAGATTCACCTGAAATGACCTCCAGCAGCAACATGAGCTTGAGGCCATTTCTGAAATCCTCTTCAATGTTCTCAATCTGTGTCCCGGCCTTCCTCAAGTGGGAGTTACACCAAGCTGTGAAGGTCTGAGAGAGAGAAGATCGAGAGGGTTTAACTGTCACCCATCTGACTGTAAGACAAACACATTCACAGACACTGACAGCACGCTACACAACTACACCTGCACATACTCTCACACACACACACACACACACACACGCACAC
>NW_024689719.1:0-409 GCF_008729295.1 Plectropomus leopardus | reverse complement strand
TCCTCAGTGGCTCACTTTCTTTTCCCCGATGTTTTTGTCAGAAATCAGGCCAGTTTGCTCTGGTTTCAAAGGGTTAACGGGAGGTTGTGTCTGGGTCTGCAGGGAAGTTTTTTCTCCTGCAGGAGACGGACTGAAGTCACCATCAAACACCAGGAAGGAAGTCTGAAAAAAGTCGACTTTATTTCTATCAAAGAATAAACCGAGTGAACATTTTACATCGTATTTGTGCTGTTTTTTGTCTGTTTTACATTTATTTTATATAAAATTCACAGTTTAAGTGATGATAAAAGAAAAAGACGCCATAAATAGTTTGACTGGAAAAGAAAAACAAAGAGACAGTAATGATGAAGCTGGAGGTGAATCAGACGTCAGAAACACGACGACACACTGAACTCACACACACACACAC
>NW_024689718.1:0-324 GCF_008729295.1 Plectropomus leopardus | reverse complement strand
GGCCAAATGTCGAGATAATCAATACTGGTTGGCCACAATAACAGAACGATATTCAGTTATTCAAAAATGTAGAATTTGGAATATAACAAACTCAAACACAAAACTTTATTTAAATGCCTTTAACAAAAAGTTGAATCAAAACTAATATCGGCTGCAATAATCGGCTAATAATCTGTCGATCCCTAATTTGTGTGTAATAATGTTAAAATATCTGCTCTTAATACTGAGCTGATGAGAAAAAAAGCTGAGCGTCTGTTCATCGATAATAACCGTCACACGGTGCACGCGCTCACCTTGCAGATGAACTCGATGTCCTCTCTCTCG
>NW_024689717.1:0-565 GCF_008729295.1 Plectropomus leopardus | reverse complement strand
CATGGAGTAAATGTGTGCAGTTCAGCCTCCTCTGACACTAATCTCTCTCTCCACAATCACATTAGCCTCTCATCACAAGTGAAATATTGCTTGTAATTGAATGGCTTTTCTTTGTCCTCTACACAGTCGTACGACAATGGGTTTGGCCAGGGAGCCGGGAGAGAGTCACATGGTGAGTACGCTCATCTTGCAGTAGTTTATGTTTAATTACAGATATCAGAAATGCTGTATACTCATCAGGGTGGTGCTGTGTAAGTCAGAGAAGAAGAGTAAAAATTTACACACTTGGGACTCCAGGTGTAAATGTTTGATTTCTAAATATCTTCAAGGTTCATATCAGATCAAAACCTTTGTGAGTGCGTTGGAGGCGGCGTAGTACAGTGCATGAAAGTGGCTGATGGGAGTAACTGGTTTAAAGGATTAGCCATTAAAATCCATCTCTGCAAATACATTGTCCTCATTAATCCCTCCCCTACTCAAATTAAACCTTATTATTCTTGCACAAAAGCCTTCATCCTACACACACACACACACACACACACACATATCAAAGCCTTTCTTGGAA
>NW_024689716.1:0-895 GCF_008729295.1 Plectropomus leopardus | reverse complement strand
GTTACATTTTATTAGCCTTGTGCATTTTTTAAGTAATCTCACCGACATTTCCCCCCCCCCAAATCCTACCATAATCCGCAGATTAGCAGATGAATTTATTTCTGCTTGCACTCTAAAAACCTCCCTCACCTTTTTGCAGGCAGTTATGAATCCACCATCTAATTTTTTTTTTTTTTTTTTTTTTTTTTACAACAAACAAGCAGACGATCACCTCATTAGCGGACTCCCTCCGCTTCCCAAACACACACATAATCACACACACGCACACTCCTTGGGAGCTTATCCTGCTACAATTAAAAGTTTAATTAGTAGATCAAAAATACATTGACTGGAGTTTTATCACCTTAAACTCCCTCCATTATGTGTTTAGCACACACAAAGTGCCTGCTTCCCATCTGAACCATTTTAAACTGATAATCTGCATACAGAAATTCCCTTGACTATATTAAGATAGAAAAACAAGACTGCTACATAATCTACATATTACACTGTATGTAGCTGAACGTATTTTATACTGCTTTTTTTATATATTATCTATACATTGCAAAACATAGGAGCTCAAGCTATCACAAGATAAGTAAGCGGAGGTACCATTAGATGTTGTTTCAACTTTAGGTTGAATTTTATGCCAGTATTTTCTACTACTACTGACTAATTGTTCGTGTATAAAAAAGGGAAAAGGGAAAAAAAAAATCAAAAAGGCATTATCATGAATGAGATTCTTCCTCTGTGGTACGTTCCAGAGCATTCTACCACATCCATAAAAGGCTGGTGTACCACAGGTGTTCACTGCACACTGGCACGGCTAGTCATTATCTAGCCCGACATGATCATTAAGAGCTGTGATGGCAGTGTGGCACCTCCTCCCTACACACACACACACACACACACACAC
>NW_024689715.1:0-217 GCF_008729295.1 Plectropomus leopardus | reverse complement strand
TGTTGATGTTGATGTTGTTGATGTTAATGTTGTTGTTGATGTTGTTGATATTGTTGATGTTGTTGATGTTAATGTTGTTGTTGATGTTGTTGATATTGTTGTTGATGTTGTTGATATTGTTGATGTTGTTGTTGATGTTGTTGATATTGTTGATGTTGTTGATGTTAATGTTGTTGTTGATGTTGTTGATATTGTTGATGTTGTTGTTGATGATGTT
>NW_024689714.1:0-203 GCF_008729295.1 Plectropomus leopardus | reverse complement strand
ATATTAATAATGACAGCAGCCAAAATGTGACTTGCTATTGCTCAAGTACTCTTGTTATTAAAGTGCATGGCATTTAGTCATTGCATAATTTAGTATCTCTCTCTCTCTCTCTCTCACACACACACACACACACACACACACACACACACAACAACAACACACAATATCGCACTGATTAGGCCATTTCATACCATAGTAAATAG
>NW_024689713.1:0-981 GCF_008729295.1 Plectropomus leopardus | reverse complement strand
AAAATGAAGCATTACCTTGATTTTCTCATTTAAAATCATATAAAAGTTTCTACATGTGAATGAAAATAACTCCTTTAGATCAAAAACAGGACATTTTTCTTTTATTGTTGGCAGGTTTTACATTCGGACAAGATGAACTTAGTTTTTCTTGGTTTGAGGCCCGCTCAGCAAAATAAATACATAGATACATAATCAATCAATCAATAAATAATCAGGCCGGACAGTGACGGTGACCGTTAATAAAGCAGCGCAGGATGAAATAAATACAGAAATAAATAAAAAGGCACAAATGGAAACAGAAAAACGTTAGTCTCAGGGGGCTCGAACGCATCACCTCCAAAATAAATTAATTCATTAATTTATGTGACAAAAAATAAAACATTTCATCATCATTAAACACGTTTTTAAATTTTTTTGATCAGGTGACATCGGGCTGATCAAGGGTCAGAGGTCAGCTGATCAGGGGTCAGAGGTCAGCTGATCAGGGGTCAGAGGTCAGCTGACGGGGTGTCGTGTTTCAGAGCAGCAGGTTGAGGTCGGCCAGCAGAGCGTCCACGTCGGCGATCGGAGCTCTCCAATAATTAAAGGAGGAAAACTCGGACATCTCGCCCTGCAGACACACACACACACACACACACACACACACACACACACAATTAATTAATTTCAATATATTACATGCTAAGTGATTTTTTTTGCTGCTGACAGTCTGGGATGTGTCAATGATTTGCAGCAACATTGATTTTTATACATTAATATTTTTTACACAGTGTTAAATTACAAAAACAAGAAACACAGTTTCAGAATTTTAACCCTTTAAATGTCAGGTTTTTGTCATGATGCCACTACATTTTTAGATGAGAAAAACACTATTTATTTATTTATTGTGCTGCTAACAGTCTGGGATATGTCAGTGTGTGAGTGTAGCTGCTGACAGTCTGGGATATGTCAGTGTGTGAGTGTAGCTGCTGACAGTCTGGG
>NW_024689712.1:0-416 GCF_008729295.1 Plectropomus leopardus | reverse complement strand
CTCCCTCCCTCCCTCCCTCTCTTCTCTCCCTCCCTGCCTCTCTTCTCTCTCCCTCCCTCCCTCCCTGCCTCTATTCTCTCTCTCTCTCTTCATTAAGCGTTATCAACCTCTCTGGCCTAATCTCTCTGAAATTAGTGTCTGGTCTCTACCACCTAAGTGACTGGCTGGCATTCATTAGCGCTGCGTTTTAGCCAAATCAATCACGCCGCGCCCCGTCCGCCACGCTTTCTTAAAATGTCATCCTCAAACTTCTCACAATCAATTAAGCGGGAGATTAATGAGGCCAATTTGCCGCCAACACGTCGGCCTTCGCTTCTCCGCTGCAAAAGGCTACGCGCACGCACACAAACACACACTCACAACCATGTAGGAACATGCTGGGGATGATGTATGTACACAGAGACAACGAGCCGACA
>NW_024689711.1:0-403 GCF_008729295.1 Plectropomus leopardus | reverse complement strand
AAGGGTTAATCTGAGCTCATAATCTGAAGTTGTCGTGTTTCCTGTCGGTCGACTCACCTGGAACTTTGTCTTCCCCTCGTTTACCGTCACAACATTTTTGGCGATGTGCTGCATGATGGGCTTCAGGTGAGCGGCGTCGTAGGTGGAGTAGTGCTGCTGCGTCGGAGACTGAGAGCAGACAGACGGATTCAAAAAACGCTAAAATTCAGTTACACACGTTAAAGAGTTTGTTTCGGTGTTTGAGCGTGCGGGACTCACCCAGGACACGCCGTCCAGCAGCAGCTGGGACAGACACAGAGACGCAGCGGCCACCTCAGAGGGACGATAGTGGACCATGTCGTAGTCGAGGAGGGTCAGCTCCATCAGGTACTTGGCCAGAGTGTGTCTCTCTACATCAGACTGA
>NW_024689710.1:0-1135 GCF_008729295.1 Plectropomus leopardus | reverse complement strand
CAGGAAATTTAATGAATGAAGGGTGATTCTACTCCTGAACTGGGATCACATCTTAATCACAACACTGTATTACCCTGTTAGGATGCAGATGCGCTGTTGGAAATCCGCGCTGCCAGCCGCTGTTTCGGAGATCCGCGCTGTCGGACATCCGCTGCCAGCTGCCATAAACTGCTCTGCTCTGTTTATCTGTCTGTCTCACTGCCCTGCTGTGGGACAATCAGCTGTTTCATCCATTTCCTTATTTATGTCACAAATACACACTTTTTTATGTGGTAGTCCTTATAATTGTCCTTTGTAATGATACTATTTAATTCCGGGATTGAGATATAGGCCCAGCTGCCAACAGCCTGTCAACATTAGCATATGAAAAAGATTGAAAGAAAAGGTTGAAAATAATCATCCTGCATTCCTAGAAATGTCCTAAAATCTTTGAAATGTCCTGAAATCTTAGAAACATCTTAAAATCCTGGAAATGTCCTAAAACCTTAGAAAAGCCCTAGAGTTCTAGAAATGTCTTTACATCTGAAAAATTTCCTAAAATCTGTGAAATGTCCTAAAATCCCAGAAATTTCCTGAAATTTGAGAAATGTCCTAAAATCCTGGAAACATGTGCTAATACAATGACAGGTACAGGTCGTGTAATCAGTAGAGGTGGGGGTAAAAACTGAGCAATAGCATAGTATTGCGATATTTTCTTGTGGAAATATTGTATCAATACATGGACACCAGGTATTGATTTTAATTTAAATAAAAATTATTCATATTACAAACACAAATTAAACTTTTGGTAGTCTACGTGAATGATAAAATCAACTGCTTTTTCCAATCCACTTGATACAATTTGCTGCAATAAAAATGACTGAAAACTTTATCTCATTCTATAAAACAGATGTTGACAGTTTTTGTTTTTGGACATAAGTTGCAGTTTAAAAAAAGGCAATACGTCACAATATATGTTATCACAATACACAGCATATTGCAACACAATCAAAATGGCAAAATTGTATCATGACTTAAGTATTCCAGTAATATCGTATTGTGGAGCCTCTGGTGACAGAGTGGCTGGTATGAGCACAACCGTCACATCCACTGCTGAAAATTATCTGCATTTTGCAAGTGGGTCAGTGCAAACATC
>NW_024689709.1:0-347 GCF_008729295.1 Plectropomus leopardus | reverse complement strand
GTGTCATTATCGGTGTTATTGTCAGTGTTATTATTAGTGTTATTATCGGTGTCATTATCGGTGTTATTGTCAGTGTTATTATTAGTGTTATTATCGGTGTCATTATCGGTGTTATTATCAGTGTTATTGTCAGTGTCATTATCAGTGTTATTATCGGTGCCATTATCGGTGTTATTATCAGTGTTATTGTCAGTGTTATTATCAGTGTTATTGTCAGTGATATTATCAGTGTCATTATCGGTGTCATTATCAGTGTTATTGTCAGTGTTATTATCAGTGTCATTGTCGGTGTTATTGTCGGTGTTATTGTCGGTGTTATTGTCAGTGTTATTGTCAGTGTTATTGTC
>NW_024689708.1:0-818 GCF_008729295.1 Plectropomus leopardus | reverse complement strand
GTATATATATATTTATTCATAAAACTGTATCTAACACACACACACCCCAGGCTAATTTGTCTTCATTTACATTTTATTTTGTAATTTGTGAAGCATTTCTTGCCAGGTTGCTCAGTTTTCAGAGATTCAACTGTTTGCAAAAGGCTTGTGAGTGATGTCGATCCAGGGTTTAAAGGGTTAAAGAGTGAAAATGGTCTCCACAAAGACCATAAAGACCGTCTTACCCCTTGTCCTTGGCGTGCACATCAGCCCCGTGCTGCAGTAACAGCTGGACCGTCTTCACGCGGTTGTATCCGGCTGCCAGGTGCAACGGTGTCGACTGAAATGAGAGAGCGGACACTCGGGGGTTAACCTGCACAAACCGCCTCACCAGGACGAAGAAAACAGAAACGGGTCATTACCTTTCGCCCATCGCTGGCGTGACAGTTGACGTTGAGCGGCGTCAGCAGAGCCATCAGCTTCTCCTCGTTGCCGCTCCTGTTCAGACATCAGCAACACGTCAATAAAATCGAATTAACGATTTCTTTTACTATTGATTCCTCCGACGCTTCTTTTCTACATTCATTCATGTAAAAAAAATTAAAATTAATAGTTTATGCCAGTTGCTCCCAGCGTATGGATAGAAAGAATCACTACGTACCGTGCACTTTCCAGCAGCTCATCTTTTCTGTATTCACCTAAAAAACGATAAAAATCAAACAAAAATCAGCCGTCATTGTCAGTGTGTACTTGTTTTTCTATCACTGTGGGGACCATCCTCTTTATCGTCAGGACACGTCGAGCTGCTCACCCGTCAAAACCGCTTTGGCGGACGGTTC
>NW_024689707.1:0-789 GCF_008729295.1 Plectropomus leopardus | reverse complement strand
TGGCTCTTATTGTTAAGTTGACAAAGCACTTTTATAAATTCTGTTTTTAAAGGCGCTTTATAAATAAACTGATTAATATCTCTTGCACTCACTGATTTTGTATCTGTTAGAAACAGATATGATAGATATGCGATGTCAGACGTTATTTGGTTTTTTTGTGGCTCCGCAAAGTTAAAGACAATTTTGGCCGATTTTATAATCAGAATTTTACTGCCAGTTAAATTTACACATACAAGGAATTTCACTGACAAAAACCTGAACTTTCAATAGAAATCATCAATAGAAATGTAGTCGCAGTATAAAAATATAAAATGAGAAACAGAATATAAAGAATACAAAATGTACAAAAGCTGCAGTGAAGGAATTGTACAGCTTTAGTTAAAGGAATTATTTACGAAGGTTATATACTTACTTAAATATTTAAGCTTAAATATTTAAGCAAAGATGTAAAGTTCATCCTACATCTAACAACGTCTGAATAAAGCTGAGCAACAGGCCAAAAACTGAGGAAGTTCAGACTGATCTCTGTACTGTACCTTCACCGCGGGACGCCAAGAGACGCAGGAGCCTGCTGACCTGAGAGCAGCGACTGAACGAGGCGTTTTATCGTCGGCGGACGGAGGTTCGACTCTGAATAACGCCGAGTGTGTTTGTTCACGGGGAGAGAGGAAGGTCGGCCTCCCTCTCTCTGTACCAGCCTCTGCGATCGCAGGAGGCCTCGACGCCTCCGCACAATCCTCCATTCACTGTCACCACACACACACACACACACACACACACACACACACA
>NW_024689706.1:0-416 GCF_008729295.1 Plectropomus leopardus | reverse complement strand
GATGAAAGAGGAGTAAGAAAGGTGAAGGATGGAGGATATGATCAGGATGTTTAGAGGTTAAAGAAACGTGCGAGAGGAGTGACAGCAGCTGAGGGAAAGAGAGAATTAGTGGAGAGAGAGAGGAAAGGTGGTGGTGGTGGTGGTGGTGGGTGTGTGTGTGTGTGCGTGTGTGTGTGTTGGGGTGGGGTGGGTCGGGGTGGGGGCCGGCAGAGTCCCCAGCTGCAGTGATGCTGGCACACTGACAGCCCTCTTCTTGCCAGGGGTCGTAAACATCGATTAGAATATTTAAAGACGCACGCGCTCATGCACCAAAAGAAAACACATGGACACTTAACGGCCCTGGCACACACTCAAACATACTACAGGCACGTACAGTATGTGCTCACACACACACACACACACACACACACACACAC
>NW_024689705.1:0-547 GCF_008729295.1 Plectropomus leopardus | reverse complement strand
AAATGCACAAAGTTGGCCTTTGGGGATGTTGTTTATCTGACGCTAGTGTTGCTAGGAAACCAGAGGCATATTTGGAGGCGTGTCTAGTGACAGACAGACACGGATCCGTGTGCTCAACCTGACAGAGGGGGCACGGTTCTGTTGGTACCAACTTTTCTCAGTGAAAACACAGAACCTTTGCACAGCAACAGGTAAACAACAGTTAATGAAATTAACCCTTAATGCACGCTTTAATGTCACTCACACTCGTATCGCTCTGTGCACAAAATGAGCTTTTCAAAATCAGGCTTTAAAAATATTACACATTAATATTATTTTCTACTTTCATTGAGTTATTTTTAACCAGCATCAGTCCTAATGATGATTATCAAATATTCATTAATTTTCAGAACTTTAACCCTTTAAATACCAGGTTTTTGTCATGATGGCGCTATATTTTTAAATGACAAAAAAAGATTATTAATTAATACAAATTATTTTTCAGTCTCCTCCATGCTCAGTGTGTGAGTGTAGCTGCTGACAGTCTGGGATATGTCAGTGTGTGAGT
>NW_024689704.1:0-646 GCF_008729295.1 Plectropomus leopardus | reverse complement strand
ATAAAATGAATAAAGTGAATAAAATTAATCAAATGAATAAAGTGAATAAAATTAATCAAATGAATAAAGTGAATAAAGTGAATAAAGTGAATAAAGTGATGTTTCTGTGACGGTCGGAGGCTCAGAATTTATTTCCTGCTCAATAAAACAACAGGCGCTTCAATCAAAAACAACCAAACTGCATTTAAACTTTTAACTAACTACTTAGAGATCATTTTTTTACCAATAATGATTTTTTCTCAGTTCATTTATTTCCTAAATGATCAGAAATGTTCCCAGTTGTTCCATCCTGAATGTTTTAGATGATTCTGTCACGAGAACATTCAGAGTTTTTGGTCCTTTAACAGTTAAATATGTTAAAATGTAAACAGAGTTTGGTTCTGTTTGATCAGCTCTGCAGTGCAGCTTCACTGAAGCTCCTCCTACTGCAGGAAGTGACGTCAGAGTCCCCGCCCCGACCAGCCACGCACCCTGCAGCATCATGGGAAATCTGACTCGACAGCTCCACCTGCTGGACTCAAACCGGACAGTCAGCCGGTCTGCAGACGTCTGGTTTTAATCACACACACGTTACATAACAGCTGAGCCCTGCACACGCGCACACACACACACGCACACACACACACACACACACACACACACACAC
>NW_024689703.1:0-474 GCF_008729295.1 Plectropomus leopardus | reverse complement strand
GTTAACTTTTTATTTTTGTCTTGACCAGACAAACGCAGCTTATTCCCTGATTTTTTTTTTCCTCGGTTAAAATCTAATTTCGCCCACAGTGGCAGGCTCAGTGTGTCTTTCAGTGTGTGTGTGTGTGTGTGTGTGTGTGTGTGTGTGTGTGTGTGTGAGACAGACAGAGGTGAAGAAAAGGTGGGGGGTGAATTATTACACACAATGTTTCTGTAAGTTATTACACCGGTCAACCCGCGCACACAAACTGTACAAAGGTGACTCACCCGACCTTACGGCGGCACAAAGAATCAATCAATCAGCATCAGACTGTCGCTGACCACAAAGGCCGACGGTTCGGGTAATTTGAGTTTGCAGTTTTTGAAATATGGACATTATTTTTCCACCCTCGAGATCAAGGACGAAGATGAAGCCTACAGCGGTGAATTACAGTCTGTGAGAAGTATTTCACAGATATGAAGAGGGCCCGTACAT
>NW_024689702.1:0-227 GCF_008729295.1 Plectropomus leopardus | reverse complement strand
CTGCTAAACCTGAACGTGCAGGTTTATCAGAGAAACATCATAAACTTCAGCTCAGTGTTTTGTTACCTTCTGTTGTTTTCGACTTTCTATTTTATTTTATTGATTCCACTTTTCCTGCTCTGCAC
Organism: Plectropomus leopardus; assembly: GCF_008729295.1. Taxonomy (NCBI): domain Eukaryota; kingdom Metazoa; phylum Chordata; class Actinopteri; order Perciformes; family Serranidae; genus Plectropomus; species Plectropomus leopardus. Next base: position 102 of record NW_024689702.1, on the reverse strand, counting down.
CTGCTCAACCGGTGCTGTCCCATCCCTCCCTCCCTCCCTCCCTCCCTCCTCCCCACATGAATGCACCGGTCATCCCTCCTGCACCCCTCTCAGCGGAGTGTG
>NW_024689701.1:0-269 GCF_008729295.1 Plectropomus leopardus | reverse complement strand
ACACACACACACACACACACACACACACACACACACAGCAATTACCTGAAAATTTGTAAAAAAAACCTTAAAAAAAAGCCTAGAGAAAGTAAAACAAAAAAATACAAGGTGAGAAATGACCTGAAAAAAATGCTTAAAATTATAATAACTATGCAAAAATAATTGTTATGAATTTTGAAATTATGACTATAGTTCACTGGACATTAATCCTTCTCTTGTTTTTTTTTTTTTTTTTAAAAAAACAGTCTTCTACATCTACTAATCTCTTT
>NW_024689700.1:0-280 GCF_008729295.1 Plectropomus leopardus | reverse complement strand
TGTGTGTGTGTGTGTGTGTGTGTGTGTGAGTGTGTGTGTGTGTGAAGGAGAAAGTGTGACCATCGACCTTTTTCTCAGCTCGTCTCAGTGAGCGCTAACAGGTGCTAATGAACTCACACACACACAAGGCAGCAGTGATGTCAGGGTTAAACTGCTCGTGTGTGTGTGTGTGTGTGCGCTCGCGTGTGTGCGTGCGAGTGAGTGTGTGTGTGTGTGTGTGTGTGTGTGTGTGTGCGCGCGCTCACGTGTGTGTGTGTGTGTGTGTGTGTGTGTGTGTGTG
>NW_024689699.1:0-1098 GCF_008729295.1 Plectropomus leopardus | reverse complement strand
GAATATATAATAAATACATACCTCTAAACAATAAAGTATTAAAAACTTTTTACAAAATGAAATAATGAAAAACAAATCAATGAAAAAGAAAATCTGTAGAAAAGGAAAATGTAAACAATCCAAATCCAGCCGATTCAAAATCTGACAAAAGAATAAAAAAAACGTCCACATTAATGATCTGCACCACAAACACGGAGCTGAGAGACGCGCCGACAGGAACACTTTATCTGTGCTGTCAGAGCAGAGGGGACTCTTTTATCTGCAGGACAATAAACACGCTGCACTGCAGTCACATGACCTGCTGCAGCCAATCACAGCAGGAGGAGGAGGCCACAGTCTGAACAGGTTTACTGGAGCAGAAGAAGAAGGCTGCGGGGCAGGAAGCGCCCAGCTGACCAATCACAGGTCGAGCTGCTGCTGATGTCACTGAGCCGTGTGTTCAGGGGGTTTAAAGGAGCTTTTCAACTGTTAGCTTAGCTTAGCACAAAGAAACTGTTAGCTTAGCTTAGCACAAAGACTGGAAGCAGGGGGAAACTGTTAGCGTAGCTTAGCACACAGACTGGAAGAAGGGGAAAACTACTAGCGTAGCTTAGCACACAGACTGGAGGCAGGAGAAAACTGTTAGCCTAGCTTAGCACAAAGACTGGAGGCAGGGGGAAACTGTTAGCCTAGCTTAGCACACAGACTGGAGGCAGGAGAAAACTGTTAGCCTAGCTTAGCACAAAGACTGGAGGCAGGGGGAAACTGTTAGCCTAGCTTAGCACGAAGACTGGAGGCAGGGGGAAACTGTTAGCCTAGCTTGGGTCCTAGAAATGTCTCATAAAGATACTGACCCCCACATATGCAGACAGACGTGTATGTGTGTGTGTCTGACCTTCCTCCGGAGTCTTCCTCAGATGAGCAGAAACTGGTCGTCTCTAATTGGCTGCTCTGTGGGGTTGACGAGCTGTCGCCTCCACCTGTTGGCCCCGCCCCATTCTGATCAGTTGGCTGTTGGTGGGCGTGGCCATTGACACACTCACCTGCAGAGAGAGCGGCTAATCAGAGACTCCGAAATCTGAAATCTTCTAATAGGTGAAAGAACGAGTGTCTCACCTG
>NW_024689697.1:0-679 GCF_008729295.1 Plectropomus leopardus | reverse complement strand
CACACACACACACACACACGCTGTTTGGGAGCTAACAGGGATCCAAATAAAGAATAAAGACCACAGTGGGGAGTACACGGGGGAACAGGAAGCAGACACTTCAGGAACACATAGCTACCTTTCTTTTTTTTAGTTCGTCCAGCTAAAACAAGAAGCATGAGCAGCGGTTACACAGCGGCAGCAGAGAGCCGGCGCACACGCACACACACACACAGTATGAAGAAGCTTGCAGAGTCAGCCATTACGATCACAATATGAGGCACTTTAAGATTTATGCAGAGAAAATGAAGTAGCAGCGGCTCTGTGAGGAAGAAGAGCCAATTTATGTGGCTATCAAACAGGCGGCAGAGGGGAGCAGTGACAGGCAGTGATAGGAAATAGTTTGTCTCGGTTTTTTTGCTGTTTTTTTTGGTGGAGAGCACTTACTGTCAGTTCCTGAGCAGTCACTGGCTGACTCAATCTTCTCCCTGGAAGAGGCAAGCGTTACAGTGCTAAGAGCCAGAACACACTATCGACTCAGCTACTGACAAGCTATTGATATACGGTGGGAAAATGTGGAAAAACATACTGTATGTGCGGCTGGCAGCTTTATGCACAGTGTACGTTCTGGTGTGTGTGTGTGTGTGTGTGTGTGTGTGTGTGTGTGTGTGTGTGTGTGTGTGTGTGTGTGTCTCATTCC
>NW_024689695.1:0-599 GCF_008729295.1 Plectropomus leopardus | reverse complement strand
AGAATAAATCATAAAACAGATTTTCCAGTGTGTTAACAACACACAGTTCTATGACCATGGATTTCAATGTATTCCTGTGTGTGTGTGTGTGTGTGTGTGTGTGTGTGTGTGTGTGTGTGTGTGAGTGATATTAAGTAGGGGTGGTAGATTGTGAGTTAACAGATATTTTACTCCCATTTAAGACCCCATAGAAATACATTATAAAATTCCTCTATACTGTGCACAATGTCATATTGGAGCGAGGAAAATCAATGAATTACCATTTCTCTTTTTAAATCTGTATTATAAGAGTCTGGGCAATGTGTGCATGAAAAACTATTAAAATCTGATACTCCTCACCTATTGTTTTGGGTGTGTTTTCATGGAAAATCAAAAAATGAGACACCCCTTGTGACCAGATACTAAAAAAAGTATGTTAAGAAAAACAGGCGCTGTAGCCTCATACTTCAACTGATTTGAAAAATCCCAACTGATATCTTCTTAGGTCAGCTAGTACTTTAAATGATGCAAAGAAAATTTTGAACTTCCACTAAGGACATTAATGGGTATTAATAATATTAATAATAAGATAACAAGTCTGTAAAATAATTAATTCCTTT
>NW_024689694.1:0-947 GCF_008729295.1 Plectropomus leopardus | reverse complement strand
CGGAAGTAGCCTGTGGTTCTATCAACAGCCAAAAGAGCCAGCAAAACACTGCCAACTGATGTACACTGCATCATTTGGTGGTTTTGCTGTTGGGTAGGAGGGATATCTAGTCTGCTTAGATGGAGGGAAGTTAATCACAGTTCACCTACACATACTACCCACACTGTTTTAATACAAAGCTGGTTGAAAATCAGAGAAGTATCCCTTTAAGGCTTAGTGCAGGGCAATTGCAATGGCAATGCAAGGTTAATGTAAATGTACCTTCAGGTGTATAAAATATCATGTTATTCCACCTAGATCCCACCCGTGTCCACCCAGGCTCTTTGACCAACTAGTAGAGTCAAAGTGCATTAATATGGACATCATCCTTGACTATCCCCTATCACCTGTTTGCACCGGCAGACACTGACAGCTGTGTTTGAGGGGGCGCCAGGCCAAGACAGAGGCATAGCTGTTGGGAAGTGAACCTGGGTCTCTGCAATGGTGGGTGAGTACTTTTTCCCCACCCAACTTAGGTGCCCCTGAATTTTTTTAAATCAGTGGGCTATCTATCCTTCTAGAGCTCATTTCTGCAACTTACAGAAGCTGTTGCCAGGCAACAATTCGTTCCTGCATGATATAGTAAAACAATATTCAATCGTCAACAAAAGGGATGAATCTCAAAACTCATTCTAACGCTATTGATTTTTTTTTAAAATTGTTATTGTGCAAAGAAAACTTTAGGAATATTAACATTGTTGAACATGTGAGAACACACACTACGCACACACACCACGCACGCACGCACACACTCCATAAACCTTTCACCACTCAGTAAATCTCCTTAACAGATTAAAAAGTAGGGAAAACATAAATGGTAAAAGCACACATAGAGATTAGAGAGGGCATACATGCAAGCACACACGCACACACGCACGCACACACACACACACACACACACACACACA
>NW_024689693.1:0-803 GCF_008729295.1 Plectropomus leopardus | reverse complement strand
TTTACTCTCTCCAAGCTCCACAGGATGGGCTTGTTGATCAAAAGTTTGTGTTGGAAATCTCAGACAGAAAAAGGAACATTTTTACATACAATTTGGGAGTCTAAACTTGTTTACCCATTCTGGGAGAAAGAACTGGAATACAAAGAAAAGTGGCGAGGTTCAACAGTACCTGTATTTTCAAAAAACTCTCCCACTAGGGGATTAAACAGATTTGCCCAGTATATCAAAATATGGCTTTGCAGTGATAAAGGTTAGGGTTGTGACAGCTGCTGGAATGATCCTCAGATTTTAGAAAAGTCAATTCTCTCCAGAGCTTTAAAAATTGATGAAATCCTTTTGAAATAGTATTTTATGCACAGATGTTAGCTAGAGTCAGTGAAGGTGAGAACTTAAAGAGGTCATTGGACTGCTGACAAGAGGCATTATGTTTTTTGTTTTGTCCATTCCTACATCTGTCCCAATCTCATCAATATGATATCTCAAGACTGCAGTGAGGGAGGTTTTTTCCTTGTAATTTTTTTTTTTGCAAATTTTTGTGCCTTGCCTTTAAGTTGCCTCTTGCCTCCTCTCTGTCTTTTTGAAAGAAAGTGAACAGACTTGCCAGGTTATAAAAGGGTTAACTTACAAGTACAGGTGACTACTCTTTAAGTCAGTGATGTGGTGAACTGAATAGAGCAGAGAGGTTTCAATTAATATAAGAAGAACAACCAGGGACACTGTCAGGTTCACTGACCAAAACCTCAGCAGAGGAAAACAAGCTACCTGTGTGTGTGTGTGTGTGTGTGTGTGTGTGTGTGTGTGTG
>NW_024689692.1:0-307 GCF_008729295.1 Plectropomus leopardus | reverse complement strand
AGAGAGCTGGAGGAGGAGCTGCAGCAGGAGATCAGCGAGCTGCAGAGCAGAGACGCTGAGCTGGAGCAGCTCTCACACACAGACCATCACACCCAGTTTCTGCTCAGCTACGCCTCACTGCCAGCACTCACACGCTCAGCCAGCGTCCACATCCGTCCTCGCCGCCGCCGCTTTGAGGACGTGACAGCGACCGTGTCAAAGATCAGAGACAAACTACAGGACTCTCTGAGGGACACGTGGACAGATGTCTCTCTGACTGGGACTGAAGTGACACAATCAGAGCCCAAAACCAGAGCGGAGTTCCTCA
>NW_024689691.1:0-763 GCF_008729295.1 Plectropomus leopardus | reverse complement strand
GGTGGATCTGATTCTGGTCTGTTGTGGATCTGATTCTGGTCTGTGGTCTGTGTTGCAGGATGGTGAGGCAGCGGCTGAAGAAGGAGGTGGACGAGATGACGAGGGTCTTCTCAGGGTTCAGACCTGGTCTGGTGGTCTTACAGGTAAGAACTGCACGCTTACAGGTTTATCAGAGTCATGCAGGACTCTGATAAACCTGCAGGACTCTGATAAACCTGCAGGACTCTGATAAACCTGCAGCGTGTTTGCAGCAGCTGTTGTTTCTCTCAGGACTCTGATGAGTCTCATCGACCTGAAACTGATCAGCTCTTTCTCTCTCTGAAACTTTAATGTGTATTTTTGAGAGTATCTTTTTTCCTATACTTATTTTATTTTTTTTCTATAATGCAGTACTTTCTCTTATTTCTTCATAAAGCTGCAGAGCAGATTCCTGATCAGTGACCAAAACCTGCTGACGCTCAGAGAAAACCGGTCTGAACCCATCAGGTTCGGTCCCGATGAGTCTCCTCCTGTTTCACCTGCAGTCAAACATCAGATTTATCAGAGAGGCCACGAAAAGAAGAAAAACTCAAATCTGACCAATACAAATAGAAACGCAGTGATGGAGTGATTAATGAACAGGTTTTCTGTCCCCGAGAGGCCACACAGATCTTATTAAAAACAACATTTATCAGCTTTAGTTCCTTTAGATTATTGATAGTGTCGTTGTTTCTTAAGTAGCAATGATGTGTGGAAGATGAAGAAACTTCCGCGGACGCTGACT
>NW_024689690.1:0-360 GCF_008729295.1 Plectropomus leopardus | reverse complement strand
GAACAAGCGGAGCTTAAAAAAATATATTGTACAAAAGTGAGCAATAGTTAAAACAATGATTAAAAAAGAAGGTTAAACCTTTTCCAGCTTTCACTTGTAAGTTTTCTTGTCTGTCAAAATTGATGATTTTATTTTCAACTCATTTTACTTTCTGTCATAAGTAGGTCTAAGCCTTAAATGGTGAGATGGATTGCCTACTTTTTAAGTTCTGTTCGCTGAATAAACGTTTTTGTGTGATAACTAACTACTGGAATGGCTTTGATTTAATGAGATTAGGAGGTATTTGAACGGAGACAGAACCATCTAGTGGTTATATAGCGCAACTGCGATAGAAAAAGATCATAAATCGTGTAACCGGGT
>NW_024689689.1:0-302 GCF_008729295.1 Plectropomus leopardus | reverse complement strand
TGTGTGTGTGTGTGTATGTAGAGAGAGATAAATATACCATTATCTGATTATCATGTAAATATTAAAACCGACAGCACCGCTGTCGTTATACCGCCGTTTAGCTGCTGTTGCTAATAAGCTAAGCTACTACGAGAGGAATGCTCGTGAACGAGCGCTGTTGGCTTTGAGCACTCCCTCGGGTACAGTTGGTCACACTCGGCCGCGTTCGGCTGTCGTTAATCACTTCTAAGCATGCTCTATGGGCCAGTAGATCCAGGTATTTTACACTTTTCTAAACCGAGTTTTCTCTGCTTCATGCGCCA
>NW_024689688.1:0-1032 GCF_008729295.1 Plectropomus leopardus | reverse complement strand
TACCTGTTTTTTTTAAGTAATTTTCTAATTTTTTACTAATCTACCAGTTTCTTACAATTTGCTAAACATTTCTTGCCAAGTAACCTATCACCTTTTTTCCCATGTTTTCCATAGAAATCAAACCAAGTTCAAAGGTTTAAATGTCTGACTACAGCACAAGAAAATGTGGTTGATCCAAGTTTGAATGGGTTAAAGTTAGATTTTTCAAGGCTGCACATAAGCAATACTAGTTCCAGTGATCGTTCCTCCAGTCTGTGCTGGGCCTGAAATGATCCATGATGTCAAAATCTAAAGCTCCTCCTTTGTGCAAAACATTTTCAATGTCAGCCAAGACTATTAAGAGTGAGATTTCAGCAGCTTCAGTTAAACTTAAAAATGCATTTATGATTCAGAGTGCTGGATGCAACAAGGACTCTAACTTCCCTTTTTTTTGGAGTTGCAGTAGTAAGGGATCCCCTCATGAATGGTACAAAACAGATAATAATACAGCAACATATAACTTTCATTTTACATATGGAAATGAGTATTGTATTAAGATGGATGGTAAAAGGTAAACCTGTCCTTTCACACTTTGAAATCTGGATCAGTATCAGTTTTCTTATGCTGCGTTCAGACAGCTTTCACAAGTTATTCCACTCTTTGAACCTTGCGCAAATTGGTTTGATTTCTTTCAAAAACATAAGAGTAAAGGCAGTGAGCATGAAATAAGTAAAAAGTGAAAAGAAAATGACCTGAAAATTAGTTTTAAGACAGGGAAGAGAACTGGACAAACGACCAGAAAATATGGAGCTATCCAAGGTTGGATATGTTTGTATATCTCAGAAATGCGGACAATATCCACAAGAATACACATTGCATCTTTGACGGACCCTATCTTGACATACTGTATCTTTGTAAATGGACAAAACTGAACTCTGAAAAATCCGGAATCTGCTTAAGATCTATGTGTCAGATCTTTTCATATATTACCAGCATCTTTGACGTATCCTGTTTCAGATATCACATATAAATGTACCTGATACCCAACGGATA
>NW_024689687.1:0-1179 GCF_008729295.1 Plectropomus leopardus | reverse complement strand
ACAGTTCTACAATGTTATGATGTAACTGTAGAAAGTTAATGTTCTAGAATGTTGCTGTTATTGTTGAATGTTACAGTTCTAGAATGTTGCTGTAACTGTAGAATGTTAAAGTAATAAAATGTTATGATGTAAGTGTAGAATGTTACAGTTGTAGAATGTTATGATGTAACTAGAATGTTACATGTCTAGAATGTTGCTGTTACTGTAGAATGTCACAGTTCTACAATGTTATGATGTAACTGTAGAAAGTTAATGTTCTAGAATGTTGCTGTTATTGTTGGATGTTACAGTTCTAGAATGTTGCTGTAACTGTAGAATGTTAAAGTAATAAAATGTTATGATGTAAGTGTAGAATGTTACAATTCTAGGATGTTGTTACTGTAGAATGTTAAATTTCTAGAATGTTGCTGTTACTGTAGAATGTTACAGTCCTACAATGTTATGATGTAAATGTAGAAAGTTAATGTTCTAGAATGTTGCTGTTATTGTTGAATGTTGCAGTTCTAGAATGTTGCTGTTACTGTAGAATGTTAAAGTAATAAAATGTTATGATGTAAGTGTAGAATGTTACAGTTCTAGAATGTTATGATGTATCTGTAGAATGTTACAGTTCTAGAATGTTATGATGTAACTAGAATGTTACAGTTATAGAATGTTGTTGTTACTGTAGAATGTTACAGTTCTAGAATGTTGCTGTTACTGTAGAATTTTACAGTTCTACAATGTTATGATGTAACTGTAGAATGTTAATGTTCTAGAATGTTGCTGTTATTGTTGAATGTTACAGTTCTAGAATGTTGCTGTTACTGTAGAATGTTACAGTTCTAGAATGTTATGATGTAACTGTGGAATGTAAAAGTAATAGAATGTGATGATGTAAGTGTAGAATGTTAAAATTCGAGAATGTTATGATGTAACTAGAATGTTACAGTTGTAGAATGTAGCTGTTACTGTAGAATGTTACAATTCTAGAATGTTGCTGTTATTGTTGAATGTTACAATTCTAGAATGTTGCTGTTACTGTAGAATGTTACAGTTCTAGAATGTTATGATGTAACTGTGGAATGTAAAAGTAATAGAATGTTATGATGTAAGTGTAGAATGTTAAAGTTCGAGAATGTTATGATGTAACTAGAATGTTACAGTTGTAGAATGTAGCTGTTACTGTAGAATGTTACA
>NW_024689686.1:0-371 GCF_008729295.1 Plectropomus leopardus | reverse complement strand
TTCCGACCATCGGCCGACTTTCATGGCGGCCCGGCCATGGATGTATTATAAGGAAGTCCGAAGGCCCGGCGGCCGATTTGAATACATCCATGGCATCCATCGGCCACTACGTAAATTTTGCTTCAGAGGGTGGCGCACTTCCTGGGGGCTTGATCCATGGCCGATTTAGGGAATAATGGCGCACTTCCTGGAGGAGAATGTACCAAGTGCCTGCCACATCATGGGGGTGCCTGGGCTTCTACTTTAGCGATTTTGCATATTTCTGTATTTGTTGGTGGTTTTGTTTTGGTGAATTGCAGACATATTTATATCAATAGACTAATTGTTAATTGTCCTGTTTTTTCACAACTGTTGTTTTTTTGGTAGTGTTT
>NW_024689685.1:0-824 GCF_008729295.1 Plectropomus leopardus | reverse complement strand
TATTGATAGTATTATTGTTATTATTAATATCTATTCATCACTTTATTATTTTATTGGTTGGTGTATCATTGAACTATTTTTAGCATATTTTTATATTATTCTACATTGTGCTGTTATCCTTTTATGTACCTTTTATCTACTGTTTATTCATAATAATAGTTGTAATTATTATTATTTATTCATTTATCAATTGATTTGTATCTCTCTATCCTGGGGTTAGCTCACATTATAGACTGTATGTATGGGTCATACGTGTTCAGTACAGATGTGCCCGCATGTTTCTAGATGCTATGCTAAAGACGACTGAGGTGTTCTGGGACTCCAGCATCGTTCTGAGTCAGTGTCATGGTTACCTCCACATGATCAGGCATGATGTCCCATGCTGCACAATGCTCACTGCTCAAAAGTCACCTGTGACCTCTGACGCTGTCTGGACATGTCTGCTATAAAAAGCGACTTCAGCATGTTCATTTTAACTCAGGCAGTGCAGCATGAAGGTTAACTCTTTATGTTAATTTCATCTGTAAATCTTGCTTCATGTGGCTATTGTCTGCAGGGAAAGTGAGTAATCTGCTGCTGATGTGACATCATCCTCCATCTGAGTCAGAATCAAGCCATTGGACATATTATATGTAAGTCTGGATAAAGCCGTGGGGGCGGGGCTTCATTCATTCCTTTAAGAGCTGCTCAGTGGCGCATGAGGCAGAGAAAACTCTTTTTCCGGGTTTAGAAAAGTGTAAAATACCCGGATTTACTGGCCCATAGAGAATGCGTAGAAGTAATTAACGGCAGCCAAACGTGGCCGAGTGCGGCCGAGTGTACCC
>NW_024689683.1:0-827 GCF_008729295.1 Plectropomus leopardus | reverse complement strand
TTGAAAAAATGACCAAAAATCGCATACTATAGTATGGTAAAAAATGTTAAACTTTGGCCCATCCGAAAAATGGCTGAAAGTGACATATTATAGCTTGTAGAAATCTGTCATTGTATACAAAGTGGGAATAAAGGCGTAAAACTGCCAAAAACATCATAATTGTGCATGTTGAAAGAATGGCCAAAAGTCGCATGCTATAGTATGATGAAAAATGTCAAATTTTTACCCGTCCGAAAAATGGCTGAAAATGACATATTTTCGCTTGTAGAGACGCATCATGGTATACAAAGTGGAATCAAAGGCCAAAAAAGTCCAACAATGTTAATATTTAGCATGTTAAAAAAATGGCCAAAAATCGCATAGTATAGAATGGCAAAAAATGTCAATCTTTGATCCATCCGAAAAATGGTTGAAAATGAGATATTATAGCTTGGAGAGGCGCGCCATAGTATACAAAGTGGAATCAAAGGCCAAAAAAGTCCAACAATGTTTTAATTTACCATGTTGAAAAATGGGCAAAAATCGCTGAAAATGACATATTATAGCTTGGAGAGACGCATCACAGTATACAAAGTGGAAAGAAAGGCGAAAACGGCCAAAAACGTGACAATCTAGCATGTTGAAAAAATGATCAAAAATCGCATACTATAGTATGGCAAAAAATTAAAATTTTGACCCGTCCCGAAAATGGCTGAAAATGACATATTATAGCTTGTAGAAATCCGTCATTGTATACAAAGTGGGAATAAAAGGTTTAAAAATGCCATAAACATCATAATTTAGCATGTTGAAAAAATGACCAAAAATCGCATACTATAGTATGGTAA
>NW_024689682.1:0-796 GCF_008729295.1 Plectropomus leopardus | reverse complement strand
TTAGAATTTTGTGTGCAGTTTAAATATAGCACTTTGATGACCTTGCAAGACAAGAAAAAACTGATGGCTAAATGCCAAATTTCTGTTAAAAGTTTATTTCTACAATAAAAATGTTGATTAACTGATAAGAAACAGTTCAAATGTAGTGTAAATACTTATCCTCTATTGTCCCTTTTAAAGCCCTTTATTTCTGTCTTGTCAGGATTGTCATCTTGTCACTTTCTAGTCAGTAGGCTTTCTATTGCTCATCTGTAGAAGTTAACCAGGATCTTGCTCTGGAATTAAGCCCTCCTACATTTCCATAGGAAGTAGAGCCTTTTCTGTGCTTTTCTAACCTGGGTGGTGATGCGTGATGACCAAGATAGGTTCTCAGTGATAGTAATTCTAAGGAATCTATAGCTGTTCACCTGCTCCACCTCAGCTCCGCTGATGTAGACAGGGTGTGTGTCTTTGCCTCATTCTTTCTAAAATCAACAATCAGCTCCTTGGTTTTACTGACACTGAGCAGTAGGTTGTTCTCTGTGCACCACTCTGCAAGGTTGTTGATTTCCTCCTCGTTGTTTGTAATACGGCCAATGATGGTAATGTCATCCGCATAATTCACAATAAAGTTCTCCTGATGTCTAGGAGTGCAGTCATGGGTGTACAGTGTGAACAGAAGGGGGCTGAGCACACAGCCCTGGGGGGCTCCAGTGTTGAGCACTAATGTAAAGGAGGTGCCTGGATCCTGCCTGGCTGGATCAAAACATTGTCTTCAATAAACTTGTGTGGCATGGAATAAGTGTGCAGGCCTTAC
>NW_024689681.1:0-818 GCF_008729295.1 Plectropomus leopardus | reverse complement strand
GGGTATGTATGTGTAATATAATTAAATTTTGAATGTCCCCTAGCTTTTTCAAAATTATTTTCTAAATCCACTATTTTTATGCAGATCCTGGGACATTCCTACCAAATTCCTCATTGCCTTTTATTCCCATCTCAGAAATCAAGCCAAATTCCTCAGTGGTCAAAGAGTTAAATACTCGTGAAAGGCACATCAAAGCAGCCCAAGAAAAGTGATGTCGCTCCAGGTTTCAAAGGGTTAATTGAACATATGGACGTGACAGTCCATAGCTCTGTGGGAGAAATAACACAAATTTTGTGTCATAATTGTCTTATAGTATTATTTAATATTTTAGTGGGCATAAGAGACAGATTCCCGTCCTGTATGTAAGCAGCATGTCACAGTTCAGCAGAAAAATCGCCGTCCTGAAGCAGCTTCATGGGACCTTTAAGTTTTAGTGCAGAGAGACAGACGGCTTATTGATTTCTGTCTCAGCGATATCAGCAGTGACATTATGAGCCATCGACCTTCCTCGCTCCTCCATCCCGACACGCTCAGTGCGTTCCCTCACTCTCACTCCTCAGCCTCGTGTTTGCTCCGGGTTTTGTACTGTGTCTCCATCTACTCCTCTTCTCCTTCTCTCACCCCACCAGCTCCTCCTGATGTATATTTCTCTGTGCAGGAGGATTTCATGAATGTTTGAGTATTGAATTTATCCTCCTCGTTAATGTGACTTCAAAGGGAAATGTCGCCCAAAACAACCGTCGACCTAACACACTCCTTCCCTCAGTGTTAGGTGAAAATGTGTGTGTGTGTGTGTGTGTGTGTGTGTGTGTGTGTGT
>NW_024689680.1:0-365 GCF_008729295.1 Plectropomus leopardus | reverse complement strand
CAGTTGTGAGTGTGTGTGTGTGTGTGTGTGTGTGTGTGTGTGTGTGTGTGTGTGTGTGTGTGTGTGTGTGTGTGTGTGTGTGTGTGTGTACACACGCGCATACATTCATGTGTCTGACCGTCATTAAAATACCTAATATTTTATGAAGGAGCTGGATGGAGGAGATCCTAGTGCTATTAAATTAGAACTGGTAATGCAGGGGTGGGAACTCCTGTGAGGCTGTTAAGTTATTGACGAGCTCATCCTGAAGCATCCTGCAGTCACTGATGCACTTAAACTGAGTTTGCAATAGTAATAATAACTACAAATTTTATTTTGATGGCACTTTAAACCATGAAGGCATGAAAACAAGACATTTTTAAATA
>NW_024689678.1:0-379 GCF_008729295.1 Plectropomus leopardus | reverse complement strand
ATATACCCCTGCTGCTAAAATGTCCAGGATATGGGCGTTGTTATCTTGCGCTGGTGATGTCATTGAGAGCTGGAGTCTGTGCAGTAGAGAAATCTGTGGCTGGGGAGTTGCTGCTAAAACACCCGTCCGACCAGTCTCGATGGATTGGCTGTCACAGTTGTCAATCATTGTGGAAAATCCAATTTTTGTAGAATTAAATAACTCACTGAAACCGAACGTATCATAAAAACGACCTTCAGTGACAGAAACCATCTTTGGGAAACATCGATTTGGTGTGTACTTTGAGTTTTTAGTTAGGCCTATCTCCCATTCACTAACATGGAGGGGCGGGTTTTATGGCCTATACTGCAGTCAGACACCAGGGGGCGACACACACTGA
>NW_024689677.1:0-989 GCF_008729295.1 Plectropomus leopardus | reverse complement strand
CAAAGATGTAGGAGGATCAAGCATAACTGTAAATTCATTTTTTAAACTTTGTTTTAAACTTCGTTTAAAAAATGACCAATAAATCTACCTTCTACCTTTTTCTTCTTCTACCTTATGACACAGGACAGTTAAAGTTGTAGTATAGTATGTCATTAACATGACAAAGAAAAAACATTGTGTGGTATGCTATAAAATTAAAATATAAAAATCTGAAAAAAGTCCTCATATAGTATGCTATTAAAACATCACACAATAGTACATCACAAGACATCACATTGCAAAACCGCCCACTGCATGCCTGTGTTGGGGGTCCTAGTTGTGCCGATGCTGTAATCGTGCTTGATGCAACCCTCTACTGCCATTATTATGAGCCACACCTCTACTATATGCATGGGACTCTTATCAACACCCACAATATTATCATAGAGTGCATTTTGTAATTTTACACCTATCGTTATTGTAATATGACATGCATCTGTTTCGAATATTAATGTGCATCTCTCCCCCTCTCTCCCCTTTCTCTTTCTCTTTCCTTTTTGTCATCATTGTATTTCAACTATTATTTACAACATCTGTTCCACGTCTGTCCGTCTTGGAAGAGGGATCCCTCATCATCCTCTGCCACTCTTCCTGAGGTTTCTTCCTTTTTGTACCACCGTTACAGGTGTTCTTTTTTGGGAGTTTTTCCTTTTCCTGATGGGAGGGTCTAAGGGCAGAGGGAGGTCGCTGTAAAGCCCTCTGTTTTGTGATAAGGGGCTTTATAAATAAAACTGACCTGAGTTGCACATACTGCAAAATGTCTTTATATAGTAAGTCTCCAATAGTATGCCATAGTTTAACATCTGTTTAATGTCTTAAAAATTAGTAAAAGCCATTGCTATACTTTAAAGTATGTCTAAAATGTAAAATGAAAAGATTAATAAATAAACATTTTTTTAAATAAATAAATAAATTAAGTCTTTATATAGTATGTCATCAAAATCAGAAAA
>NW_024689676.1:0-1101 GCF_008729295.1 Plectropomus leopardus | reverse complement strand
CACTTTTGTGAAGATTGAGCTGAGAGATCCAGAAGGTTCTGAGCTCCGATTACCCAGAAAGTTCAGAGTCACAGCAAACATGAGGAGGTGTTGGTCGGTGAGGATGAAGAGCAAATGAGAAGTGGCAGCGATGCATTTCTGATCATCACACTGCGGTTCCTGAGGAGAATGAAGCAGAAGGAGCTGGCTGACTATTTGCAGAGCAGTAAGGTGATTTCTCTGAAGATTTAACATGATGGATATATGGGACATTTACTACTGTCTTTATTTGACTTGTAGAGCTTCTTTGTTTTTTCTTTTAAAAAAGAAAAGCCCCCCCATTAGCAATGGAAAAAGTCATCTTCAACTGAGTAACAACAATGCACACAATCAATGAGAAATATTAGTAATAAGATAGAAAAAAGAAGAAGAAAAAAAGAAATTCGATTGTCAAACTTCGAGGAGAAAAAAGAAAAGTAAAGAAACACATTACTCCTCGACATTTGTGTTAAGTCCACCTTTAGACAAACTCTAGGAAGTATATGGTCTGCTAAGAATCCTAGGAAAGGTACAATGAAGGGTTTTGGGGGGAGTCTCCGTCATGATAGGGGCCAGCGACCTATAAGTGTGCTTCAAATCCAGGCCCCCACAAAAATAAGTATGAAGGTTTTTTGACAGTTTTCTCAAGAAAACTGCTTAAATCTCCCATCTTCATATTCAGCTAGCTTGGCATTCAGCTTCTCATTCTCTGAGGGAAGGACCAGAGGACAGACATGGTGCTGTTGTTCCACATCTTCTAGCATGTCGAACCTGGCCTCACTGCTGAAAACAGCTACCATCTCCTCTATAACGGACAGATCCTTCTGAATGTCTGTGAAGTGACTTGTTTGGTGTCATGGTGGCCTTGTAGCCCGAGTGGAGTTGAATTGTTTTACCGTCATTTTTTTTTCAAGGGGGAGGCATTTCCCTTGAATGCTTGATAACTTGTGATAAAAGTAAAATATTACGGATTTTAACAAATTATGGCAAAATGAATGGCAACGGTGCTGGAGCCTCCTCCCACAGCAGCCATCTCCCTCCTCACATGATGCCCCCTTGATCTTTTTTGTTGTGTTTTTTTTT
>NW_024689675.1:0-260 GCF_008729295.1 Plectropomus leopardus | reverse complement strand
GAGGTGTTTTGGGCCAAGAACAATAACTTCAGTTTTGTCTGAATTCAACATCAGGAAATTACGGCTCATCCAGGCTTTTACATCCTTAAGACATGTTTGAAGTCTAGATAGCTGATCAGTTTCATCTGGTTTCATAGATAGATATAATTGCGTATCATCAGCATAACAATGGAAATGTAAGGAATGTTTTCTAATTATGTTGCCTAGAGGAAGCATATATAAAGTGAAAAGGATTGGTCCAAGCACCGAACCTTGTAGCA
>NW_024689674.1:0-436 GCF_008729295.1 Plectropomus leopardus | reverse complement strand
TGAAATCTTTCAGGCGGGCTGATATGTGAGTCTGAGGTCCTTGCATCAGCAGAGAGCCGTTAATACCTGAAGGACACAGTGGACAGGTGAGTTAAGGTCAGTGTAAATAAAGGACATGATGAGTTAAGGTGAGAGAGCATAAAGGACAGGGGTTACAGGGTTTTTGGGGGAGTTTTTCCTTAGATGATGTGAGGGTCGAAGGGCAGAGGGATGTCCTACGCTGTAAAGCCCTCTGAGGCAAACTGTGTTTTGTGAAAATGGGCTATATAAATAAAATAGACTTGACTTGATGTGACTCGAATTGATGGTGAGTTAGGTGAGTTAAGGTCAGGGTAGATCAGGGACACAGTGAGTTAAGGTCAGGGTGGATAAAGAATATGATGTGTTAAGGTCAGGGTGGATAAAGGACACAGTGAGTTATGGTCAGGGTGGATAA
>NW_024689673.1:0-234 GCF_008729295.1 Plectropomus leopardus | reverse complement strand
CCCCTCTCTCTTTCTCTTTCCTTTTTGCCACAATTGTATCTCATTTGATATTTATGGCATCTATTGCACGTCTGTCCGTCCCGGAAGAGGGATCCCTCATCATCCTCTGTCGCTCTTCCTGAGGTTTCTGCCTTTTCCCTCCCCTCCGTACAGGGGTTCTTTTTCAGGTGGTTTTTTTTGGGTGATGTGAGGGTCTAAGGGCAGAGGGATGTCGTACACTGTAAAGCCCTCTGA
>NW_024689672.1:0-481 GCF_008729295.1 Plectropomus leopardus | reverse complement strand
GTAATCTATTGTCATAAAATCCTAATAAATTATTCTGGAAAAAAAAAAAAAAAAAAAAAAAAAAAAAAAAAAAAAAACAACTGAGTAACTAACTAACTGAGTAGACAAATAAATAAACAAATGAATAAATAACAACTTTACTATAATATATAATGTGTTACTTCAAATGTTATCTCTATTTAAGTACAGCATAAACATATCTGATTTAATCAAACATTTATTTAAACATTCATCAACTTTATTTTTATTTATATTTATTCAGATACTGTGTGCTCTTTATTCTCTGTTCTTACTGTATGGCGCTGCTACATCCCAATTTCTCAGTTTTGAGATCAATAAAGTATATCTATCTATCTATCTATCTATCTATCTATCTATCTATCTATCTATCATCTGAGGTTTCTTTTCTATTCAAACTCAAAATGTGAAATATGAAGCAGCTACGCGCATGAGTCGCCTGTGGGGGGCAGCAACACACCAG
>NW_024689671.1:0-246 GCF_008729295.1 Plectropomus leopardus | reverse complement strand
CTGCCCCCACCTCCTCCTCCTCCTCCCTTTCTCTCCTGCCATCTTGCAGGCCAGTGGAGCCAGACTGCAGGCGTTCAGGGAGTCACTGGACCTGCTGGGCAGCGGGTGACACAGATTTCCGGTGTGTGTATGTGTGTGTGTGTGTGTGTGTGTGTGTGTGTGTGTGTGTGTGTGTGTGTGTGTGTGTGTGTGTGTGTGTGTGTGTGCATGCGTGACGAGAACAGGGAGGGGGGATTAAGCTCCAAA
>NW_024689670.1:0-233 GCF_008729295.1 Plectropomus leopardus | reverse complement strand
AAGAGGGCACTTTAGCGCGCGTTTTGGCTCCCAGGGGGCACTTTAGCGCGCGTTTTGGCTCCCAAGAGGGCACTTTAGCGCGCGTTTTGGCTCCCAAGAGGGCACTTTAATGCGCGTTTTGGCTCCCAGGGGGCACTTTAGCACGCGTTTTTCAACAATTGGGCCACGGGGGGGGGCATTTGCCTGCCCCCCCCCCCCGTGCACACCACTGTATTTCTGCATTCGTTACGACC
>NW_024689669.1:0-387 GCF_008729295.1 Plectropomus leopardus | reverse complement strand
CACCACCAGGCCTGCATGTTTTAGATCTCTGCTGCAGCTGATTCAAACCATCAGTTTGTTGTCGGCAGCTTCAGGAGTTCATAATGAGCTGATCGTTGAATCAGCTGTGTCGGAGCAGAGAGATCTAAAACATGTAGGACAAGTGATGCTGAAGGAGAAGTTTGGGAAACACTTTTCTCACATGTTTTTGCCAGTTTGCCAAATCTCAGTTTTGAGAAGAGAGTGTAGCAATTTTTTGTTGTTACCAGTTTGTCACAGGCGCCATAACTGTTGTTATAATTGAACCTCTAATGTGTGTGTTTACTTTTTTTTGTTAATATTTGGGTAATTTTATAAGACACAACTGCATTTGTTCCTTTTTTTTTCTTTTTTTTTAATCAGGAGGAA
>NW_024689667.1:0-263 GCF_008729295.1 Plectropomus leopardus | reverse complement strand
ACACGACCGCATTGCATTGTGGGATACGGAGCACAAAGTAGTGTACAAGTAGTGTACATTGCTTGTTCACTCAATTTTACGGTGCATTGTGGGTGTTTTCTCGTCCACTACATAGTGGATGAAATTAATCGCGGAGAATTCGAACAACACTACAAAATGGCGAACACACTATATAGTGCACTACATCCGTGATAGGGGGTGATTTCGAACACAGCCAATGTCTGCTTCACTGGAACTGTTGTGTACATGACAAATAAAGACTT
>NW_024689666.1:0-472 GCF_008729295.1 Plectropomus leopardus | reverse complement strand
CAACATATTTTTCAACCTGGACCCTTTTTCCCATATTTTTGTGTCTAAGTTACTTATAGGAACAAACGTTTTTGAAATTAGGTTCATTTTGGCACAATCAATTTCCGCCCACTAAAAGTCAATGTCAATGTCAATGTCAATGTCAGCTTTATTTATATAGCACATTTAAAAACAGCCAGTGGCCAACCAAAGTGCTTTACAGTAAAATAGTAAAAACAATAAAAAGAA
This sequence comes from Plectropomus leopardus, assembly GCF_008729295.1. Taxonomy (NCBI): domain Eukaryota; kingdom Metazoa; phylum Chordata; class Actinopteri; order Perciformes; family Serranidae; genus Plectropomus; species Plectropomus leopardus. Next base: position 244 of record NW_024689666.1, on the reverse strand, counting down.
TAACAAGTAAAACAACAGCAAACAACAGCAACAATAAAAACATGTTACATATAAATATAGATAAAATGAATATAAACCCAATAAAACTAATCATACTCCGCCAAAGGCTAAAGTGAACAGGTGCGTCTTCAGTTGGGCTTTAAAAGTGGAGAGACTATTTGCGTGCTTGTTTTTGTGCTTGTTTTTGCAACTGAGATGCTAAAATTGCTATTTTAAGAGCCTCACAAAATTATGGAAAAGACTA
>NW_024689665.1:0-2020 GCF_008729295.1 Plectropomus leopardus | reverse complement strand
TGTGTGTGTGTGAGTGAGAGAGAGAGAGAGAGAGGGAGAGAGGTGAGGGATGGATGAACGCATATGGTTTTACTACGTCGACTCTTGTGTTTTTGCGTTATTGTATTTTTTTTACCTTCTGCACATATTTCCTAAAGACCTTCTTACAAAAAAATGCCTTTAACTTTTCAAGATAAACTGCATATAGTTAAGGAAACGTCCAATTTTATGTTTTTTCCCTACATTTTTAGTTGTTAAACTGACAAATCTGTGAAAAGTGGACGTAAGTCCAGGCCACATAGAAACAACCAAACATTTTCCATTTTCTTCAGAGTTGTGTAGTTCAGTATAGTGAACTCTTAGGGCCGCTGTTGACCAGTCTGTGGTAGTTGAGGAGAAGAAATAATCAGCAGTACCTCCCCCATCATTTCAGATAGAGAACGACAGGAAGGCACGACGAACAGTACAGAATAAAACGACCACAGATCTAAACGTTAATTTGGACACATATCTTATTTCGCCTCTGTATTTTTATCCGTGGGTGTTTATTTACACTTGAGGGCATAAAAAGGATTAACTCTGAAGAAAAATCCGGCTTTTACGGGAATATTTCACGGATAATTTTACAGGAACATGACGGACAGAACAATGAAACGGCAAGTGCTGATGTTCATCTCGGTTCTCTCTTTCAGTTCAGTGATTGGGCAGGTCAGCTACTCCATCCCAGAGGAAATGTCGAAAGGCTCTTTTGTCGGTGATGTTGCGCAAGATTTGGGTTTGGATGTGAAAAGACTGAAATCGGGAAAAGCTCGCATTTATACGGGAGACAGTGCAGAGTACATTGAGTTAAATACAGAAAAGGGAGTCCTCCTCATCAAAGAGAAAATAGACAGAGAGGTGATCTGCGCACAGACTTCACCCTGTGCTTTGCATTACCAGGTTATTTTAGAGAATCCCATGGAATTTTATACCATTACCGTCGAGATTACAGATATTAACGACAACGCCCCTATTTTTAAAAGAGGTGAAATGAAATTTAGAATAAGTGAGTCAGCTATCACAGGGACCGTATTTGTGCTTGATCAGGCAATTGATCTGGATGTCGGTGTAAATGGCCTTCAGAGTTATTTATTAAAGCCAACTGACAACTTTGTTTTGAGGCTGCAAAGTCAAGCAGATGGAAGCAAGATGGTAGAAATGGTTTTACAGAAACCGTTAGATCGAGAAAAACAGGATCACTTGTCTCTCGTACTGACTGCAGTAGATGGCGGAGAGCCGCAGCTCTCGGGGACTGTTCAGATAAATGTAAATGTGCTAGATAGTAATGATAATGCTCCAAGTTTTACGCAGAAAATCTACAAGTCTACCATGAGAGAAAATTCTCCTGCAGGAACGGTAGTTATTACAGTCAGTGCCACTGACTTAGACGAGGGATCTAATGGAAAGATATCATATGCTGTATTGAACTCTGTTGATGATGCATCTGAAATATTTGATATAAACAGTGAAACTGGTGAAGTAAGATTGGTCGGAAGCACCGACTTTGAAAAAAAGCGACAATATCAAATGCGTGTCCAGGCCAGTGATGAAGGAGGACTAACCGATTCCAGTAAAGTTATAGTGGAAATTATCGACACAAATGACAATATACCTGCTATAAATATCATGTCAAAGTCCAGTGTGGTTACAGAGGACATCAAGCCTGGCACGGTTGTGACAATTGTAAATATACAAGATCCAGACTCAGGTGAAAATGGGAAAGTTCAATGTTATATTAACGAGAACATTCCATTTTCAGTTTCCTCTACATCAAATAATTTCTATAGCATCGTGACAGACAGTGATTTAGACAGAGAGAAAGCCTCTGAGTATAATATAACAGTTACGTGCTCTGATGAGGGAGTGCCCTCCCTCTCCAGCAGCGTCACTCTCACCTTACAGATCTCTGATGTGAATGATAACGCGCCTGTCTTTGAGAAGAGCTCATATGAGGCCTACATTGTAGAAAACAACACACCAGGCCTCTCTATATTCACAGTGA
>NW_024689664.1:0-238 GCF_008729295.1 Plectropomus leopardus | reverse complement strand
TTCACCGGGAAGCCGAAGTGTTCCCAAACGGGAGACCTTAATGTCGCGGGAGGGTCCTCAAGCTCTGGCTGATTGCCAATGCTAGCGGCATCAGCATTAGCCATGATGTCTACTACAACTGCTGTTTGTTGTGTCTCGGTGTGCACAACTGCGCATGTGCAGCTGCAGCATTCTCTGTTCCACAACGTGCGGTCCTCTACTTAATATGTCCGTGTGGAAACTCGTTCGGTACGCCTCC
>NW_024689663.1:0-569 GCF_008729295.1 Plectropomus leopardus | reverse complement strand
ACTAGGCCTTATGCTGAGTTTCCCCTATGGGTCTTTTTTATTAGAAGCCAGTGACATGATGCTACAAACTGATTCGCAGTAATGTAGCTGATCATGCTGTTCATGCTGTTGTGGCTTGTAGTGTGAGGAAAGCATTAACGTATGACAAAGAACTGAGAGGCAATAAAGTGCAAAGTGCTTCAGCAGTGACACACATTAAAATGCATGTCATTATACGACTGTCAAATAGCAATAAAATGGCAATAAGCCGAGTTCAAATGTCTTAAAAGAAGAATTTTTCGGCCTAAATATCACAAGAGAGTATTTAACAACATTGGGGCCAATGTATCAGGCACAAATTACAAAAAATCATCATAGTATTCTGCAATATTGATTAATTATCCTACCCCTGATCATCACTACAAGCAAATTAAAATATGTGGTGGTATTTGCATACTTTGTGGCCCGTCTGACTTTCTTTCCTCCTTTCTCTCTCTTACACAAAAGCACACATGCAACACACACACACATACACACACACATGCACGCACGCACGCACGCACGCACACGCACACACACACACACACACA
>NW_024689662.1:0-466 GCF_008729295.1 Plectropomus leopardus | reverse complement strand
ACTTTTTTTGATAAACAAGCTCTATTTTGATGCTGTTTTATGCACTCTGGCACTTTATGTATACTAAAAGCACAAAAACACTTCCCAGTGTACACTACTTTGTTTTTATTGTGAATTAGAAAATGGTAGAAAAAGAGCACCCTATCAGGGGCAGACTCGGCCTGCGGGCTGTAAGTTGAGTATTACTGTACTATGACATATCAGAATGTCTGTTCTAATGAAGGCCTATGAAGATGGAAACACTCGACACGAAATTACTTTGTTCACTCAATAGACATTTTTTGTCTTCACAGTAAAAAGATACAGAAAAATGTGGGTGACATGTTGGACGGAGAAAGAAAAGGCGGACCCTCTGCAGAAAGAACTAAGAGTCACATGATGTACAACAAACAGTCACATGACATTGTAAAAAACATGGTGTGGTTTGTGTAGGCGGAGGAAGAGACAGATCTTCTCAAGTCTTATA
>NW_024689661.1:0-556 GCF_008729295.1 Plectropomus leopardus | reverse complement strand
TGACATTTTTGCCATACTATAGCCTTGCTCTTTTGGTCAATTTTTCGTCATGCTTTTTTAAGTTGTTTTTGGACATTTTTATACGTTTTAATGCTAGGACATGTCTCAGCACGCTATTTTATGCTGTATTGAGGTCTTTTTAGCTGTTTTTGGGACATGTCAAATTTTGACATTTTTGCCATACTATAGCCTTGCTCTTTTGGTCAATTTTTTGACATGCTTTTTTAAGTTGTTTTTAGACATTTTAATACGTTTTAATGCTAGGTCGTGTCTCAGCATGCTATTTCATACTGTTTTGAGGTCTTCTTAGCTGTTTTTTGGACATGCCAAATTTTGAAATTTTTGCCATACTGTCGCTTCGCTCTTTCGGTCAATTTTTCAACATACTATATTATGTTGTTTTTGGCCATTTTTATACGTTTTAATGCTAGGGTGTGTCTCAGCACGCTATTTTATGCTGTTTTGAGGTCTTTTTAGCTGTTTTTGGGACATGTCAAATTTTGACATTTTTGCTCTTTCGGTCAGTTTTTGGACATGCTTTTTTAAGTTGTTTTTG
>NW_024689660.1:0-340 GCF_008729295.1 Plectropomus leopardus | reverse complement strand
TTCTTCCGCCATTTCATTCTCTCGTTGACCATGCCTGAGATAACCACGATCGCTGCACTGTACCTGCTCTGGAGAAGTTCCCAGCGTCGTCTGCGGAAACACCAGGACGTCCATACGTCAGCACGTCGATGACGATCTCAACGCTGATAGGCAGTCGCGGCGCGTCTTCACGCGACGACGCCGCAAAAGTTCAATTATTTCAACTCGAGCGTTGGACGCGAGGCGTTGGACGCTACGCGAATTTCGCGTCCAACACGTCCAACACACCGCGCAATCGCGTCCATCGCGTCACCCGGCAAAATGAGGCGTCAAATCGCGTCTTTGCATTGACTTTGTATGT
>NW_024689659.1:0-775 GCF_008729295.1 Plectropomus leopardus | reverse complement strand
AATCGACCTTCGAATGCAGCCTCCGAAGGATGCGGACCCTGAACTGGGACACGGCTAATAAATTCTGTGAGACTGGAGTTCATTTCTGAATCATGATCACCTGACTCCAGACTTGAAGAGCTCGATGAGCTGGTCCTTGCTGTCTTGGTCCTCCACCCAGCAGACCGAAGGGATGACGAACTCTGAGATGACTCGACACTCTGGACACGACCTGAGAGACAGAGACATGAGACACGAGACACAGTCTTCCAGGGTATTCCAGAAAGCATGTTATGTGAAAACTCTGAGTATGATAACCCTGAGATGAGAGAAACTCTGAGTCAATCACCAATCCAATCGATATCGAAGCAGAATTATTACGCAGTGCCTTGCGTTGGGAGAGGATGTTCAGATCTCGATTGGATGTGCTTTCATTCCCCGATGATTATTTGTTATAATAGCAGTTTTTCACTCAATCATTGATCTTAATAACATTCTGTGGCCGTCCAGTCTCACACACCGCAGACGTGCGCTCACCTCAGAACACATTTTGTGCATCGTGCTACGTTTTTATAATTAGTATATCACCACATTTTAGTACACCAATCAATGATTCCAATAGGTATAAAATAAATAAAAATTTGAAGGAAATATAAAACAAATATATACAAAATAATAAAATAAAACAAAATTCCAATACTAGATTAAATTTTAAAAAAGCATCTTAAAAGCTAAAATACCAGCTTAAAATAAAAGACAGTAAACCAAATCAATAATAAATATCAGTGAATAAAAG
>NW_024689658.1:0-935 GCF_008729295.1 Plectropomus leopardus | reverse complement strand
ACAGACACACACCACACACAGACATACACACACCCTGACTTTCCCTTTGCCTCTTATGGCTTCTCAATAAGTGCATAGATCTTTGATTGATTTTACCATCGGATGTCTCCTTACAGTCATTATGAGAGAATTTGCAGGGGCCATAATAGGATCTGATGGCTGTGAGTGTTCACAAATCACTTTCCCATTGAACTGAAGCTGAGTTCAGGAGACTTCAGTAGTGTCAGAGAACCACACAAAACACGTACTGGTACACAGAGTTTCACTTGCATAATGCTTTGGTTTTTGTCTGTTATTCTTTACAAGATACTGCATATGTTGTATACCATGCAAATTCACTCAAGCTGTTCCTGCTCCCCTTCCCTTTTCTGTCTATTCTCATGGCCTCTTATTTTTACCTCTAAATCTCCTATTCTGCATTATTCCTTCTCTCCTTCTGTCCCTAGCTAACCAATGCCATGACCTTTTTAGCGCCTGCTTAAACAGATTAGCTGCTATTAAGGGCTATGCACCGCTGATGAGTCTTTCATGAGGTAGGGCCCTGGTCCTATGGGAGAAGGAGATTGGAGGGGAAAAGAAGGGAGAGTTTGGATGCAGACAACAAGGCCACAAAAGGGGAAACTGGTTGAACAGGTGGGTATCAAGTTTAGGGAGGAGCAAGCTGATTCTGAGGGAGAGATGAGGGAAATGACGGAGAAAGGGCAATGAATAAGGCATGAAATGAAGTTATTAGAGTTTGTGGAGAGAACTCAAAATCTGAGATAAATGACAGAGGAGTGGGGAGAAACTGAGCAATGAAGGCCAAATGAAATGGATAAGTAGAAGAAAAGGGTCATGTGTGAGTGTAAATCAGTGGCCAGAAAAATAGAAAGAGATGATGGTGAAGGAAGGGACTAATAAGAATATGCCATTACTTAGGCAATTTTTCTCTTACA
>NW_024689657.1:0-492 GCF_008729295.1 Plectropomus leopardus | reverse complement strand
CAACAGAAAGGGGTTTCATTCAATCAACGTTCAGATCATTTGTGATGTAGATTTGTCCATTTTGAAGGTTGTTGCCTAGTGGCCTGGAGGAACGACAGACCCTTTAACTGTGCAGAACAGCTCTGTGGGTGTGCGCTGTGACAAGATTTTTGCACTGAGCTTAATATCAAACCATTTCTCCTTAATTTCTGAAAATGATCTCTCCTCTGACTCAACAGAATTAACAGCATCTCCCATACAGCATTTTTTTTTACACTGCATGAACTAAACAATAACAACAACATGTACGTTGATTTCTGTTGATTGGAAGTTCCATTTTTTTTGTTCTTTGGCATTATTACAGTGAGAAAAAAAACAATTATGTGGGATTATTAATTAATTATTATGTGTTTAATGGGATGTATCATTATCATATATGGTGGGGAAGGAGCCTGAGCTGGTGCGTGAGGTTGAGAAGTTCCGACTAGATATAGTCGGCCTCACCTCGACGCA
>NW_024689655.1:0-478 GCF_008729295.1 Plectropomus leopardus | reverse complement strand
GAAGAGGTCCCAAAACAGGTATATCAGCTAATGTTTTATTTCATTTATTTAAAATAAATAAACATATCATTTGGCTGTAGATTGATACAGTTTAAGACACTAATTGTGATATTGCAGAACAAGTTAAGGCAGTAAAATTAAGTGATATATCGTTTTGACCCAAAAATAGGGTGAAGTGGTCCCAAAACAGGTAAAACCAGTATCGGCAGTGACGTCTGTCGAATTTAAAGAAATATCGGCCGGACTCATATATCAGTCAACTTTTCACGGGATACTGAATTTTCCATGTGACTCTTATATCAGAAGAGCAGACAGATATATCAGCAGATATTTTATGTTATTTATGCAATAAAATATCATTTGGCTATAGATTCATGCAGTTTGGGCATGTGATATTGCAGAACAAATTAAGGCCATAAAGTTAAGTGATATATCATTTTGGCCCAAAAATAGGGTGAAGAGGTCCCAAAACAGGTAT
>NW_024689654.1:0-1063 GCF_008729295.1 Plectropomus leopardus | reverse complement strand
ACTCGATCACATGACCGATCACACGACCGATCACACGACCGATCACATGACTGATCACATGACTGATCACATGACTGATCACACGACCGATCACACGACCGATCACATGACTGATCACATGACTGATCACATGACCGATCACACGACCGATCACATGACTGATCACACGACCGATCACGACTGATCACACGACCGATCACATGACTGATCACATGACCGATCACATGACCAATCACATGACTGATCACACGACCGATCACACGACCGATCACACGATTGATCACATGACTGATCACACGACCGATCACATGACCGCCATGTGAGCGGTCAGAGGCTGTGGCTGAGACGCCGTCACACAGACGGACGCGTGTTCCTGTTTCTGCATCGATCCTTTTGACGTGTGGAAACACGTCCTCTCCCAGCATGCAGCGGGGTTTCCACGTGATGGATCCTCTCGGCTGATCGACCGCCTGCAGAGCCCCAAAATCAATGACTCAGCGGCTAACGGGCCAATCAGACGGCTGCGTTGTGCGGCTGCAGGTTCCCGCTCTGCTGATCGGTCAGAGACACTTTGTCATTTAGCTGAAGCCTCGTTATCGGTGATCAATATCGTTATCGGTGATCAATATCAGAGCGCATGGAGAGGAAAAGCCCATCTCATCTGCCGCCTGCCACACTGATGCATTCTGGGAGTTTAATGAAGACGTCTTCAGACTTGATTCATCAGTCAAAGTCGAAGGAGGACACGAAACCGTTTGATTTTTGGCGTCTGAGAGGAAACTTCAGTCTGACGTCACCAAGTCACGAGTTTCTGTTAACCCTCGAATGTGCAAATTACAACTGACATGAACAAGCGAACCCCGACACAAAACACGCCTCATGGAGACACGTTTAGAAAACACTAACCCACTTATCGCTAAAAACGCTTTCACGCTGGCAGAGGACATAATTCAGGCGACTGCAAAGACATTTGTCCAAACTGCAGTGGGAACACTTTTAGTCTTTTCTAGGTCACACGACGCTGTGAGGTCACGTGATGCTGTGAGGTCACGTGATGCTGTGA
>NW_024689653.1:0-474 GCF_008729295.1 Plectropomus leopardus | reverse complement strand
AGGAAACATAAATGGAGATTAATTATTAATTATTGATTATATTTACTCTACTTTTTCAAGGCAGTCTGTTTCTAAAACAGAGAGAGGAAAGGTTGAGATGTTTCTTCGTGTCGGTGACCGAAAAAGACTTTGAATCTTTAGTTTCGATCTTTTAGTGTCAATATGACGAAACACGTTAACGCTCTGTGCTGAAAACCGCGTGTCCACATGTCTAAATGTGCCGCAGCTGAGCAGCACTCAACTGATGACCTCACTGACGACCTCACTGATGACCTCACTGATGACCTCACTGACTCACAGGATGTTCTCCAGGGATCGTGGTCGGATGAAGATGGCGATGGGGTGAAGCTGAGCTGCCTGCAGCCTCCTCACTGCGTTGGCCGACACGTCCAGGATGCAGTGTTTCCCCTGGTGAACACACACACACACACACACACACATACACACACACACACACGCACACACATACACACA
>NW_024689652.1:0-792 GCF_008729295.1 Plectropomus leopardus | reverse complement strand
TAAAAGGTTCAAATAGGGCCAAAAACACCATAAAAAAAGGAAGTTGAAAAAATGACCAAAACACCAAGGCTACTTGCCGTGGTAGATTGAAGAGGTGACGGATGTCCAGATAAAGAGGAATAGCAGATCACTGTGTAGGTTTTTTGGGGGCTTTTTGTGTTTCTGCTTCATCTTGCTTAGACCTTTTTAGACAAGACCTGGGCCTTACACCGCCCGCTGGCTGACAGTTCTGCCTAGCAGAAAGGAAGGAAACCACAGAATTGTGCTTGTGAAACAAATAAACTCAATAAATATATAAAATGAAATTATGTGAACTGGCTTTTATTTTGAAATGCTTTACTGTCGTGAGTTTGCTTCCTGTGTAGTGTCAACTGAATTGACATCCGGCTGAGGCGCATGTGCGTCCATACCGGAGTTTTGTATGTGCATCATAGATGCAAGAAGCTACAATTTTGAGACGCCTGATTGTTAAAAAAAAAAGCATAAGGTCGATCCCGATCGCATTTTGTCACTTAGAGACAAAATGCAGAAAAATATAAAAATATGTCGGCAGTAGCAATGATAAAAGCAGCGGAACCAAAAATGCTCACAGTCTCCTCTCTTTATACATATGATGTGGACGCCGCTAATGCACAGCTTTCACAGTTCACAGCTTCAAATCAGTGACATTGCTAACATTTCACTCATCTTTTAAAGTAAAGAGGAGAGCTTCCCACACATTACAAGACTAGCTCAAATGATGCTCTCACATTATTTTGTTGCAGTTGTTCTCCCCCTTTTTACAATGTGACA
>NW_024689651.1:0-305 GCF_008729295.1 Plectropomus leopardus | reverse complement strand
CTATAGTATGGCAAAAATATGAAAAAAGGATCTGTCTCAAAAAATGCTGAAAACATCCGAAAACCACATGAAATAGCTTACTGAGACACGTAATAGCAAAAATTTCTGCAAAAGCTGCCAACATCACCAAATAATGGCATGTCCAAAAAATGACCCAAAAGGCAATACTATTGTGTGGCACAAATGTGAAAAATGACAATTTCTAAAAACTGCTGAAAACATCTGAAAACCACATTAAGTAGCGCACTGAGACACGCAATAGCAAAAATTTCTGCAAAAGCCGCCAAAAGCACCAAACTGTGGCA
>NW_024689650.1:0-220 GCF_008729295.1 Plectropomus leopardus | reverse complement strand
CAAAAATGGCCAAAAACACAGTAAAATGGTAGGTCTAAAAAATGTCCCAAAAAGCAAGGCTATAGTAAGGCAAAAATGTAAAAAAATGACATGTCCCAAAAATGGCTTTATACAGCTGTAAACTGCATAAAAGAGTATGCTGACACAGTCCGCAGCATAAAATGTTGCAAAACTGGTCAAAAACACCATAATATGGCATGTTTAAAAAACTACCAAAATG
>NW_024689649.1:0-662 GCF_008729295.1 Plectropomus leopardus | reverse complement strand
TGTTTTGGACTTATTTTACAACTATCTTTGCTATGGCGTGTTTTGGCAGGCTATTCTAAGCTATTTCCTGTTGTTTTCAACATTTTTTGGGACATACCAAATTTTGACATATAGTCTTGGATATAGTATAGATTATAGTCTTGGATTTTTAGTCATTTTTTCGACACGCCAAATTATGCTGTTTTGGACTTTTTTTTGCAACTTTCTTTGCTATGGCGTGTTTTGGCAAGCTATTCTAAACTGTGTCCAGCAGATTTTAACAGTTTTTAGGACGGGTAAAATTTTGACATTTTGCCTTACTATAGTCTTGGATTTTTGGTCGGATTTTTCGACACACCAAATTATGCTGTTTTGGACTTATTCTACAACTATCTTTGCTATGGTGTGTTTTGGCAGGCTATTCTAAGCTGTTTACAGCAGCTTTAACAGTTTTTAGGAGATGTCAAATTTTGACATCTTGCCTTACTATAGTCTTGGATTTTTGGTTGGATTTTCATCCATCCATTTTCTTCCGCTTATCCGGGGTCGGGTCGCGGGGGCAGCAGCCTAAGCAGGGAAACCCAGACTTCCCTCTCCCCGGCCACTTCATCCAGCTCTTCCCGGGGGACCCCGAGGCGTTCCCAGGCCAGCTGAGAGACGTAGTCTCTCCAGCGTGTCCTGGG
>NW_024689648.1:0-855 GCF_008729295.1 Plectropomus leopardus | reverse complement strand
ATTGAGCCGCAGCATGTGGCTAGCTCGGTTCTCTCTGTCCCTACTAACGTAAAAGAGCCTGCTCACATGCTGCTGTCTGGGAGCAGAGACCGAGCATGGCTGTTATTACCCTGTGTAATAACATCTTCAACATTTATGAAAGATTAACACAATGAATTAACACAATACCAATCATATTTGAATAGGATTTGCCCAGACAAGAACTGTGTGATTGTGGCAAACCTCTATATACTGTAATCTGCTGCTTTTACAGTGCTGACACAGGCGTAAACAATGGAGTAAGAGCACACTCTGCTGGCCAAACAATGTAGTACAACTATTTCTAAAAGACCCATCATTTCCTGCATTATATGGTCTTTGAACAGAGTTTTCCTGTCGGCGCATTTGGGAAAAACATGAGCCGAGGCTTATTTGCGCCATTTTTTTCCGTGAAAGGCTTGTATCAGGTGATAATATGGGTGTATTGAAAAATCAGTAGGGCTCTTGCAGAAATTTCAAAAATTGGCCAAAAACATTAAATAAAATTGAAATCAGTGGACTTTCTGTTGTGTTTAGGTCATGGCTCCGGGAGGCTTTTTGTAGGTCTTGAGCAACAGCGTTTGATGAAATCAAAAACGGTGCGCAATTGAACATCACCAACTTTAGGAAATACTGGTGTCCAGATTTGAAGTTGATCAGATGAAATCTGTAGGACTAGATTGTTTTAGAACAGAGGCTAAAATTACAAAAAATATGAAAATTTAAATTAAAATGGCAGACTTCCTGTTGGGGTTAAGGCAGAGGCTTTTTTGTAGATCTTGGGCTTATACACATTTCACAAGTTTCATAGCTCTAGGTTAAACGGTCCACGGGGGC
>NW_024689647.1:0-548 GCF_008729295.1 Plectropomus leopardus | reverse complement strand
TATTTTGACATTTTTGCCATACTATAGCCTTGCATTTTCTGCCATTTTTTCAACATTTGAAATTGTGGTGTTTTTGGTTCTATTTGCAACTTTCTTTACTATGGCATGTCGTGGCAGACTATTCTATGTGGTTTAATTTGGTTTTCAGCAGTTTTTGGGAGATGTCGTATTTGACATTTTTGCCATACTATAGCCTTGCGTTTTTGGTCAATTTTTTTGACATGTCAGATTACGGTGTTTTGGGCCCGTTTTGCAACTTTCATTGTGATGGTGTGTCTTGGCAGATTATTTGATGTGTTTTAATGTTGATTTCAGCTGTTTTTGGGAGATGCCATGTTTTGACATTTTTGCCATACTATAGCCTTGCATTTTCAGTCAGTTTTTCAACATGGCAAATTACGGTCTTTTTGACCCTTTGTGCAACTTTATTTGCTGTGGTGTGTCTCGACAGGCTATTTTATGTGTTTTAATTTGGTTTTCAGCTGTTTTTGGGAGATGTCATATTTTGACATTTTTGCCATACTATAGCCTTGCATTTTCTGCCATTT
>NW_024689646.1:0-471 GCF_008729295.1 Plectropomus leopardus | reverse complement strand
TGACATTTTTGCCATACTATAGCCTTGCTTTTTGGGTCATTTTTTCAACATGCCATATTATATTGCTTTTAGATGTTTTTGCAACTTTCTATGCTATGGCGTGTTTCTCCACGCTATTTAATGAGGTTTTAAGCAGTTTTCAGCTGTTTTTGGGACATGTCATTTTTTGACATTTTTGCCATACTATAGCCTTGCTTTTTGGGTCATTTTTTCAACATGCCATATCATGTTGTTTTTAGCCGTTTTTACATCTTTCTGAGCCATGGCGTGTTTCGGCATGCTATTTAATGAGGTTTTAAGCAGTTTTCAGCTGTTTTTGGGACATGTCCTTTTTTGAGAATTTTCCATGCTATAGCCTTGCTTTTTGGGTCATTTTTTCTACACGCCATATGATGTTTTTAGCCGTTTTTGCAACTTTCTATGGTATGGCGTGTTTCGGCACGCAATTTAACAAGGTTTTAAGCACTTTTC
>NW_024689645.1:0-908 GCF_008729295.1 Plectropomus leopardus | reverse complement strand
ACACGCCACGTAGCGTTTCGCTCTCAGTCGGCTGCGGTTTGCTCACTCGCCCCTATTATGGATTCTGTCTCTCTGTCCCCATCGGATGATAACCTTCGGTCGAAGCCGTGACGATGGCCCTCGCCGTCTCCATCTGGCCGTGCAGGCGTCCTCAGGGTCCGACGCCGACAACTTCTCTGCCACATCCGTGCCGGAGACGCCGACTTCGGCAGCGCAACCGGCCGCCGGCCCCTCGGTTGCCTCCATGGTCCATGTTCCATCCGGCACCTCTCTGCTCACCATCCAGACGTACGGCTCGGCCGATGGTTCTTCTGCATCTCCTGGTCCGCCACCCTCAGCGGAAAGACGAGGACGCGGTCGCCCCCGTGCAGCCCTGCGCCGCTGCGGTTCTCCTACTCCATCGCAGCGGAGGATGGTGGCGGCTTCCCGCCATTGTCTCGACTCTGCCGGCTCGGCGGCCCGATGTCGAGCGACGAGCGCTGGAGCGCCGTGTGGAGTCACCACGCTCCAGCGAGGTCTCCCGATTGCCGGCCGCCTTTGCAGACCGGGGAATACCGTTTCGCAGAACTGACAACAAGCTTATTGACATCCTGACATCCTAGCGCTGCTCTGTCAACATCGGCACTCTTCCGGGTGACGTCATCGCAGCGGCTCCCGTCGTGCGCCATGACGTCAGCACCTCTGTTAAAGGGCCGGTTCGTCTTCAACCACTTCCGGCGGACGTGCTGAATAGGAAGCGGGGACATGCTGCCACGGGCGTCTCGAGTCAAGTCTCGTCAAGTCAATTTTATTCGTTGAGCCCATTATCTCAAAACATGGTTCGCCTCAGTGGGCTGTACAGTTTACGACGTCCCTCGGCCCTTAGACCCTCACATCACCCAAGGAAAAACTCCCAAAAAAAAAAAAAA
>NW_024689644.1:0-655 GCF_008729295.1 Plectropomus leopardus | reverse complement strand
AATGTTGCAAATTGTTGGTAAAGTTGTGCACACTTTACTTCTGATTGTATCAATCAGAAGCAATGAATAAGCAAATGCAATTGGATAAAGGACAGTGATTAACAACGAGTCAAAGAGAAATGTTTGCAGCTCAAAAAGCACAGTCATTCGATGCTCACATAAATAAATAAAGCAATTTTCCTGATCCATTTTACCTTTCTTAGATGATACAGTGGTGTATAAAGCTACATGGTAAAGCAGCAGCAAAGCCAACATTGGAGCCATCTTTTAGGGAGTGAAGTCTCCTCAGTGTCCCAGCATGCGTCTGGATGAGAATGGAGCCAACATGAGGTCTGCCAGGTAAACAGACCCCGCATAGCCTGCTCCAATCAGATGCCAGTGTAAGGTCCTATTGATTGAGCACAAAGGTCTGAACTCCTGCATATTTACCCAGAATTGATCGATAATCTTGATTTGGTACAAGAGCTGGCAGCAGACACGTGGCGTGAGTTGAACTCATAAATAATGAGAGGCAGAAACTCCCAAGACACGCAAACAAACACACACACACATGCAAGGAGTCATACACAGATTTCTGATGAACAGTAAACAATGTGTTGCCCTTTTTAGTAATGGCTCAGTGGCTGTTTGCTCTGATAAAGCAGAGAAGCAACAT
>NW_024689643.1:0-1948 GCF_008729295.1 Plectropomus leopardus | reverse complement strand
GTCCATGGTGCTGAAACGGTCTCGTGCGCTCACGCACATCAGCAAGCGAAGATGTCTTTTTCTCCTCATCCATGATGTCTGATTCTTAATTTTATAATTAACAGTGTGGTTTGTATTAATTTTTTGGCTGGTTGTATTTGTTATTATCAGCTCATTGTCTGAATATGGAGCGTTCAATAGTCTAATATTACCATAGCATGTTGCAGTGGTAGTATTGTACTCAAAGTTAGGATGAGCTCTCTGAGATTCAGACAGTAGCATTCATCAATCTTTAGCCTACTTTCAGAAATCTAAAACAAAGATAAAACATTAAAATCATGTCTCACATACATCGCCAAAGCTGAGCCAGCGAGGAAAATGAAAGATTTGCCGCACATTCACATTTAATTTGAACACAAGTGAAAATCATAATTTTGATGTTGTGATGCTTTGTTGAGGATATTTCATTGCAGATTAATGCGGAGATTAAAATTGACTCATGGTGTCGCTGTTGGCTGACGGATAAAAGCCCCTCACCACTCCACCCCCTACTAGTAACTGGAGATCAGCTGCAAAATTTCAAGAGAGACGGTTACATGTTCGAGCAGATTGTTTTGTGTACTGATGTGAGTGTTGATTTTTTTTGGTGTCTGTGGGCATGATTTATGATATCTCGTTGGAAATTACAATTTGTACTTGCTGAGGACGCTGTTTTTTGTCATGATGGGAGACAAAGGATTTTCATTGCTTCGACCGATCTTCCGCTTTGCTTTCTTCTTTGTAACGCTGCACCTCGTTCATGGAGACCTGAGTTATTCTGTCCCAGAAGAAATGAAACGCGATGCTGTCATTGGAAATATAGCCAAAGATCTCGGTCTTGGTCTGGGGACATTGTCTTCCCGAAAGGCCCGTGTTGATTTTGCGGGGACTCGTAAACGGTACTGTGATATTAATCTGAATACTGGAGATTTGGTCACATCGGAGAGAATGGACAGAGAAAGCCTTTGTGGCAAGAAACCCTCGTGTGTTGTGAAAGTAGATCTGATTTTAGAAAATCCTCTGGAGCTTCATCGTGTAACTCTTCATGTTCAAGATGTAAACGACAATTCCCCAAAATTTAGAGAAAATTTAATTGAAATGGAAATAAGCGAATCTGCTGAAAAGGGTAACCGCTTCTCTATCGAGGAGGCCCATGACGCAGATATAGGTCAAAATGCTGTTCAAAGGTACAGCCTACAAAAAAACGGCAACTTTATTCTCGCTGTTGACAGCAACAAGGTTGAACTCGTGCTAGAGAATAAACTTGATCGAGAAAAGCAAAAAGAGATTAATTTGCTTCTCACAGCTTTAGATGGTGGCTCTCCTCAGAGATCAGGTACTGTAGTCATACACGTCACTGTGCTGGATGCTAATGATAACGCCCCAGTGTTTAGCCAGGCCGTTTATAAAGCCAGTCTGCCTGAAAACTCTCCTCAAGATACCAAAGTGATCACTGTTAGTGCTTCTGATGCAGATGAAGGAGTGAATGGAGATGTAACATATCACTTTGGTCACGTCTCTGATAACGATGTAAATGTATTTTCCATTGATCCTAAAAGTGGAGCAATAACAGTAACTGGAGTGATTGACTTTGAGGAAAGCAGCTCTTTCGAAATGAGAGTGCAAGCCAAAGATGGTTTAGGGCTCACTTCATACGCAAAAGTTATAATAGACGTTACTGATATGAATGATAATGCTCCAGTTATATACCTGAAGTCACTGACTAACCCCATACCTGAGAATGTGTCACCTGGTACAGAGGTGGGCATCATTAACGTGCAGGATAGAGACTCTGAGACTAACGGACAGGTTCGCTGCTCCATTCAGCAAAACGTCCCTTTTAAGTTGGTTCCTTCTATTAAAAACTATTATTCTCTGGTGAGCACAGGACAACTGGACCGTGAAGTAGTGTCTGATTACAACATTACAA
>NW_024689642.1:0-834 GCF_008729295.1 Plectropomus leopardus | reverse complement strand
TTGGAGGCGGGTGGACCAAGATGATATGTAGCTTTATGGATTTTCAAGCCCAGATGTGGACTGTCCTTGACACCGTGCGAGGAGTTCTTTTTCTTCGCACCACTTTGCTCACAACGCCTATTTCACATTCTGGGATTGAAAGACTTGCAGTGTATAGAGGGCGATATGTCTCTGGTTCACTGCAGAGTTGCTCGAAAACAAAGCAGAAAACTGACTTTATGGAGTATTTGAGAGTGTAAAGACTAGCGCATAAAATCGTTATATGTCCTTAACCTTCTCCTCCTTCATGTTCTTCTACACTTGAAAGAAAAACCTTGAGAGCAAGTGTAAACTGCGGTGTCATCTGTCCATTTTTACAGAGGTTAAGTGGTAAGACAGCAAATTCAGCAGAGTCAAAGAGTGAATCCTGAAGATTTCTGTGTACATGCTTTCAGTGAGACCACTTCCTTGCACTGAGTTTGTGTGTATTTATTGCTATGTGGCAGTAAAGGAGCTTGAACCATCTATTCTGACGACAGCTCATTAGAAGAGGAGACATTTATCTGCTATCACTGCGACCCAAACATGCCAGTGGGTTTAACAAGAGGAGCTAGTTGCTTGTCTTTCAAGAAAGACCATCTCAGTCTCACACAAATGGTAACAACATGGTGTAGCTGTTAGCTGGCCATGGTTAAATTATATTCACCTTAGAAGGACAATTTGACAGTTGTTTTAAAGACAACATCAACTTCGGCTTAACAAGCGTAAATTTAATCCTTTGAAACCTGAGCAAATTGGTTTGATTCTTTAAAATCGTGACATGAAAGAAAGAAAGAAAGAAAGAAAGAAAGAAAG
>NW_024689641.1:0-257 GCF_008729295.1 Plectropomus leopardus | reverse complement strand
GGTGTGTCTCAGCACGCCATTTTAATGCTATTTTATGCTGTTTTCAGCTGTTTTTGGGACATGTCATTTTGTGACATCTTTGCCAAATATGGCCAAAAACACTATAATATAGCATGTCAAATAAACAACCAAAAATGCCATACTATAGTATGGCAAAAAACGTCAAAATATGACATGTCCCAAAAACAGGTGAAAACTGCATAAAACAGTGGGCAGACACACACCATAGCATAGAATTTTGCAAAAACAGCCCAAAA
>NW_024689640.1:0-468 GCF_008729295.1 Plectropomus leopardus | reverse complement strand
GTACTTAATTCTGTAAAAAGCTTTTGTACTTGCACCGAAGGACTGTATAATGACAATAAAGAGCATTGTGATTCTGATTCTCTGCAGTTACACAGGCAAACTCTGCGAAATAAAAACAAATGTGTCCTGCTTTCAGAATAGGTTGGTGTCATCATTAGACCTTAACAATGAGAAATGTTAACTATTATGAAGATCCCAAAATGCTGTGATGGCCGCCAGCCAGCTGAAGACACTCTGCTGTTATGATGCCATTTTTGTCAGCACAGGTAACCTGTAGCATCCACGTGCAGCTCCCGCACACTACCTATGTGACATTTGACACAAGTATCCTTTACTTTGTTTTTCTTTCACTTTCTTTGCACTTGGCACTGCCTTCTCCTCTCCATCTTCTGCTGCTCCGACCGGGGCTCACATAAAACCAGCACAGGCTTACGTTACAGAAATATGCATTACAGCAAACAAAGGCCG
>NW_024689639.1:0-544 GCF_008729295.1 Plectropomus leopardus | reverse complement strand
GCATTACCATATTCATACAGCTCACAAAATAGATTGCTTTGGTGTGTGTGTGTGTGTGTTTGTTTGTGTGTGTATTCATGTGTTTATGTGTGTGTAATGTAGACTCCCCTGGTTTGCAACTCATTTCGAGGAGTCATTTTGAAAATGGCGAACACACTCTGTCTCTCTCCTTCTCACGCGTCTTTCTGCTCTCTTTCACGCACACACACAAACACACACACATACACTGTGTCCTCCCGCTGCACATACAAAGCTCTATCGAGGCTAAAGCTTATTCTCATAAAATGTGTTCAGAGAAAAGAAGTAACCATCAAGTCGGCTGTGTGCTGAAATTGAACATCAGCACAAACCACTGGGCCAAATGTTGGGTACGTTTTCTCTCTCTCTTTCATTCTAATCTCGTTTCTTGCCCTTCCTTTTTCTCTCTCTTGTTTTTTCCCTCCTCTCCTTCTATTCTTTTTCCTCTCACCTGGGTGTAAATTGCCCTGCAGTGGTGATAGACTTGTATGTGTGTGTGTGTGTGTGTGTGTGTGTGTGTGTGTGT
>NW_024689638.1:0-536 GCF_008729295.1 Plectropomus leopardus | reverse complement strand
CAAAAACTTGCAAAAACAACATAACTTGGCACGCTGAAAAAATGACCCAAAAAGCAAGGCTATAGTATGGCAAAATGTCAAAAAATGACGTTTTCAAAAAACATCCGAGAACTGCTGAAAACCATTTAAATAGCGTGTTGAAACACGCCATAGCATAGAATGTTGCAAAAATTTGCAGCTTGGCTGAGTTGGATCTTCCTTACCTGTTGTTGTCGGTGTCAGTGGTCCACACGTCGTCTTTGGGGCCCATGATGAGGTAGTTGGAGCCTACCTTCAGGTTGAGTCCATCTCTGCAGCCTCCATGAGACATGAAAAACCTCTTCTGGCCTTCTTCAACGCCTGCCTCCACACCTGTGCGTTAGCAGGGAGAGATTTCATAAGAAGACAGCAGATCCATCAAGTTAAAGGTTATCTGATAGCATCCTGTGCTTTCAGGTATCTGATTGTTTTGAAGTTTTTCCTTATGTGTCTTCTATGGTAGTTGCTTCTACTGGGATTTTTATCAGCTATTATTATTAGGATTTTTATAAGAGCAG
>NW_024689637.1:0-233 GCF_008729295.1 Plectropomus leopardus | reverse complement strand
TTGTGCCAGCTTTTCTGGCCATTTTGAGTCATCTTTCAAGACCCACAGAATATTTTGTACACAGACTGAAAATACCGAATAGCTCAAATGAAAGAAGAAACTCTCTTTTTCGTCATGGAAAAAACAGTTTGTTTGCACCTTGTTCCATTCTTGATTTATTTGAAGTTGAATAGAGGCTAGTTTCATCAAAAAGACCACTTTTTTTCTAGAAAGCTGAGAAAAATGCCTTTTTG
>NW_024689636.1:0-397 GCF_008729295.1 Plectropomus leopardus | reverse complement strand
AGTTTTTGGAAAATGTCCTTTTTTGGCATTTTTGCCATACTATAGCCTTGCTTTCTGGGCCAGTTTTTAGACATTCCAAAAAATAGTGTTTTTTGCAATTTTTGCAGAATTCTATGCTATGGCGTGTCTTTGCACGCTATTTAACACACTTTTCAGTCATTTTCAGAAGTTTTTGGAAAATATCCTTTTTTGCCATTTTTGCCATACTATAGCCTTGCTTTCTGGCTCATTTTTTTGACATTTAAAAATATGGTGTTTTTTGCCATTTTTGAAAAATTCTATGCTATGGCGTGTCTTTGCACACTATTTAAAGCAGTTTTCAGGTGTTTTCAACTGTTTTTGGGAAATGCCCTTTTTTGACATTTTTGCCATACTATAGCCTTTCTTTTTGGGTCAT
>NW_024689635.1:0-382 GCF_008729295.1 Plectropomus leopardus | reverse complement strand
TTTGGTGATTTTTTTGACTTGCTATATTAAGGTGTTTTTGGCCATATTTGCACGTTTTAATCCCATGCCATGTCTCAGCATGCTATTTTAAGTAGTTTAAAAGTGTTTTCAGTTGTTTTTGGGACATGACATTTTTTGACATTTTTTGCCATACTATAGCCTTGCTTATTTGGTCATTTTTTCGACATGCTATATTAAAGTGTTTTTGGCCGTTTTTGCAACAACCAATGCTATAGAGTGTCTCAAAAGGTTATTCTATGCTGGTTTGAGGCTTTTTCAGATGGTTTTGGGACATGCCATTTTTTCACATTTTTGCCATACTATAGTCTTGCTTTTTTGGTGATTTTTTTGACTTGCTATATTAAGGTGTTTTTGGCCATAT
>NW_024689634.1:0-520 GCF_008729295.1 Plectropomus leopardus | reverse complement strand
ATACAGGCGCGCACAGTCCTCTCCACCTGAATCATCTGCAGCACAGCACACAAGACCTGCACTACAGCACAGAGGACAGGCGCACAGACAGACACAAACAGGAAAACAACAACGACACAATTTAACACCCATTAACAATAACGTGACTCACAGTGATAACAGCTGTTTTCCAGCATTTTTTTGGAAAGTCACATTTTGACATTTTTCACCATACTATAGTATTGAATTTTTGTCTGTTTTTTTGGCATGCTATATCATGGTGTTATTGGTTAATTTTGCAATATACTATACTATGGCGTTTCTCAGCACACTATTTTATGCTGTTTTGAGGTGTTTTCAGCTGTTTTTGGGCCTTTTCTGCCATTTTTTCAAATGTGTATCATGGTGGTTTTTGGCCGTTTTGGCAACATTCCATGCTATGGTGAGTCTTGGCACGCTGTTTTGTACTGTTTTGAGGTGTTTATGAGATGTGTTTTTTTGACATTTTTAGCCTTTCTATTTTTGCAATATACTGTGCTAT
>NW_024689633.1:0-634 GCF_008729295.1 Plectropomus leopardus | reverse complement strand
CGACCAAAAATCCAAGGCTATAGTAAGGCAAAAATGTCAAAATTTGACACGTCCCAAAAACTGTTGAAAACAGCTGGAAATTGCTTAGAATAACCTTCTTAAACAAGCCATAGCAAAGAAAGTTGCAAAAAGAGCCCAAAAATGCAGAATTTGTTATGTCGAAATCATGACCAAAAATCCAAGGCTATAGTAAAGGCAAAAATGTCAAAATTTGACACGTCCCGAAAACACCCTGAAACCCCCTTAGTATAGCATGTAGAGGCGTATCATCATATACAGTGTCGAAAAAACATCCCAAAACAGCCCCAAAATAGCAGTTGAAACAATGACCAAAACAGCAAGGCTATAGTATGGCGAAAATGTCAAAATTTGAGACGTTCAAAAAACATCTGAAAAAAACTCAAAATAGCTTGTAGAGGCCCATTATAGTATACAGTGTTGAAAAACATCCCCAAAGCCTGAATAAAACCCATTAAATAGCATATCAAAAAAAATTACCAAAAACCACATACTATAGCATGTCAAAAAAATCTAAAATTTTGTACACAAAATGGCTGACAAACCACTTATTATAGCTGATAGAGATGTCCCATAGCATAGCATGTTGAAAAAATGCCTCCAAAAAGGCCAAAAA
>NW_024689632.1:0-1034 GCF_008729295.1 Plectropomus leopardus | reverse complement strand
ACTATGATTCTTTAAACTATTTTGGACGACATACTATGATGTGATATTTTAAGGCTATTTTGGATGACATATGCTATGACTTTATTTACGACATTATATACTTTTTTTTATTACTTTTTTTGTGCTATTTGGACAACATACTATACAGTCATATTCTTTAAACTTTTTTGGGTAACATACAGTCCAACTTTTTTAACAATTTTTTGGACGTCATACAATACCATAACTTTTTTATACTACTTAGGTCGACAAACTATATACTTTGACGGTTTTATTAGATTTTAGACCGTATCCAACACGATGACATTTTTATGCTATTTGGGACAATGGGACAAACTTTTTTGGATGACATAATATACTGTAATGTTTTTATGCTATTTTTTTTAGACCACATACTATAGTATGACTTCTTAATGCTATTTTGGACAACATACCTTTCTATGAATTTTATGTTATTTTGCCAACATGCTATACTAAAGCATTTTTTACACTATTTAGGACGATGTACTTCACTATGACTTTTTTATCTTTACTTTGATGACAAAGTGTACTAGGAATTTTTATATCATGACTTTTTTATGCAAGTTTTACATTCTAGAATTCCACTTTTGTATTTTCATGAAATCCTATACTAAGATGTTTTTTGCATGTTTATGCCATACTTTATATTAAATACTTGACAAACAATTTTAATACATACTTAAGTTGACATTTTTGTCATACTACGCTTTGATTTCTGAAAACATACACCATGAATTTTCTTTGACATATTTATGCTGGAAAACTTAACCACAATGTTCTTAGTTTCTTAATTTTGGGCAGTATATTCATAACTCACACACAAAGTCAGAGGACATCTATGGTATGCGTAACAGAGGCAGCCATAACACTAAAGCCTTTAATACCTCTGAAAGGAGTGTCCTTACTCGATTACAGTCAACGGGCTGCGGCTAATACAGCAGACGGTCATCCCCAAGGTTTATGTAAGTGAAAAAAAAATTCAAGGATCAGCAGTTGCGTAATTTTGACAACAC
>NW_024689631.1:0-468 GCF_008729295.1 Plectropomus leopardus | reverse complement strand
AAAACAGCTGAAAACCACATAAAATAGCGTGACGAGACACACCAAAGTATCGAAAGTTGCAAAGAAGGACAAAATCTCCATAAAACGGCATGTCTAAACTATGACCCAAAAACCAGGCTATAGTAAGGCATAATAATACCAGAGTTATTCTGGGAGTAACTCTGGTATTATCCTCCCATGGTTTTTGTGAGATTTTTGCAGACTGAAAGTTCAATTTTATCCAAAAACCTGTTTCTTTTTTGACTTGTCTTGTCTTTTTAGCCTCTCATCAGATTCTCAGAGGGATAAAAAGACGAACACCCAGAGATGGTAGACAAACGTTAAAACTGCTCAAGGCAGGCTTTATTCAAAGATAAAATTCAGAAGCGTAAATCAAAACTGACATTAGCCCCGCTGTCTTTTACAGGTGCTAAGTATACAGTCTAACACAAGGTCTCGGCAAGATTAAGCAGTGGCACACAAGCACAT
>NW_024689630.1:0-615 GCF_008729295.1 Plectropomus leopardus | reverse complement strand
AGGGAGGTAGACACCGTTTCCACTTTTAAGGGTAGACTTAAGACCTTCCTCTTTGATAAAGTTTAGGGCTGGCTAAGGTTGCCCGGACCAGCCCATAGTTAGGCTGACATAGGTCTAACCTGCCAGGGGACTTTCTATAGGGGTCAGAGAGCAGCACTAATACTACTCTGAGCTTTATATTTAAGCCATAATAGCTGATTATTGACCCTAGTATTATTTGTGTGTATATTCCTGGAGCACAAGTTTCTTGTGCTCAGTTAAAATCCCCTTCTGTGTGAGGAGGGGAAGGTGGCAGAACTTTCGGCCCGATCCGGCGGGGGTGGTTTTGGGTCCGTTCAGACCTGCCACTCTGGCTCTGCTTCCTCTCTCTTTCTTTCTTTTCTATTACTGCTCTCTGACATTCATATTTAAGTCGTAATTGCTGATCAGTGACTCTAGGATCCTCATTGAGTGCTTATCCTTTCTACTGCTCACCACCTTGGGTCTGTTGAACTGCACTACGCTAATCCTGTTGCCTCTCCGGAGCATTACTGCTCCCTTGTTTCATAGCTTTCCCGGATCCTGGCCACAACCCTGGCTGTGCCTGATTGTGGTGATATCTGTGCTGGCGTTGTG
>NW_024689629.1:0-530 GCF_008729295.1 Plectropomus leopardus | reverse complement strand
TGTGTCTCTGCGTCCGTCTGTGTGTCTCTCTGTCTCTCCGTCCGTCTGTGTCTCTGCGTCCGTCTGTGTGTCTCTCTGTCTGTGTGTCTCTGGTGTATTTTAATCAGCTGTATTTCCTGATAATGAAAACCTGTGATAACGGCTCTTTTGTTGCTGCTGCTGATAAGCTCTGCAAAGCCTGGATCATTGTTCTCCATTAATTAGTCTGTACCCTCGCCAGCATTTGATGGCTGAAGGCGTCGCAGCGGGACGCCGAACTTAAAGTCACCTTAAAGACGAGCAGAAACCACGACAGATGAGGCAGCATGAAAACACAAAGTTATCCAGAAAATATTCTGAATTTCTGTCACTATTTCACGTTTTAGCTTTATGATACTATTACATTTTATATTTAACTCTTTAGAGACTGTTTGTCACATTTTATGCACTTTTCACTTTTTTATAACTGTGTGTGTGTTGATGCATGTGTCCTAAATGTAGTCTAATAAGTCTAAAATACACTGTGGAAACTAAATAGTTACATTCAGACT
>NW_024689628.1:0-726 GCF_008729295.1 Plectropomus leopardus | reverse complement strand
TTCAACATGCATTATTATGATGTTTTTGGCCATTTTCGTAACATTCTAGGATATGGTTTGCCTTTGCATGCTATTTTATGCTGTTTTGAGGTGTTTTCAGCTGTTCTTGGGACATGTCATATTTTGAAATTTTTAGCCATACTATAGCCTTGCTTTTTAGGTCATTTTTTCAACATGCATTGTTATGGTGTTTTTGGCTGTTTTTGCAACATTCTGTGCTATGGGTTGTCTTTGCATGCTATTTTATGCTGTTTTGAGGTGTTTCCAGCTGTTTTTTGGACATGTCATATTTTGACAATTTTGCCATAGTATAGCCTTGCCTTTTGGTCATTTTTTAAACATGCAATATTATGGTGTTTTTCGGCTGTTTTTGCAAAATTCTGTGCCATGGCGTGCCTTTTCACGCTATTTTATACTGTTTTTAGGTGTTTTGAGCTGTTTTTTGGACATGTCATATTTTGACATGTTTGCCATAGTATAGCCTTGCCTTTCGGGTCATTTTTTCAACATGCAGTATTATGGTGTTTTTTGCCATTTTTGCAAAATTCTGTGCCATGGCGTGTCTTTTAATGGTATTTCATGCTGTTTTGAGATTTTTTGAGTTGTTTTTGGGACATGTCATATTTTGACATTTTTGCCATACTATAGCCTTGTTTTTTAGGTCATTTTTTCAGCATGCATAATTGTGGTGTTTTCTGCCGTTTTTGCAAAGTTCCATGCAAGAGC
>NW_024689627.1:0-399 GCF_008729295.1 Plectropomus leopardus | reverse complement strand
ATGCTAAATTATGGTGTTTTTGGTGGTTTTTGCACGTTTTAATGCTATGGCGTGTTTTGGCACGCTATTTCATGCTGTTTTGAGGTGTTTTGAGGTGTTTTTAGGACATGTCATTTTTTGACATTTTTGCCATACTATAGCCTTGCTTTTTGGGTCATTTTTGAGACATGTTATATTATGGTGTTTTTGTTCTTTTTGACACGTTTTAATGCTATGGTGTGTTTTGGCACGCTTTTTTATGCTGTTTTGAGGTGTTTTTAGCTGTTTTTAGGATGTCATTTTTTGACATTTTTGCCATACTATAGTCTTGCTGTTTTTGGTCATTTTTTTAGTATTATGGCATTTTCTGTCGTTTTTTCGACGTCATTAATGTCGATCTTTTTTCCTTTTTATCCGATA
>NW_024689626.1:0-257 GCF_008729295.1 Plectropomus leopardus | reverse complement strand
AAAGCTGTAAGAGCTAAAGAATTGTTATATTGCATCAATTTGACACAAAAAATATATTTAACAGTCCTTACTAACCATGCCAACCAATTATGCTTATATCACCCAACTTATCTTAGATAGCATAAAAAAGTCATTATATAGTTTATCCTCTAAATTAAATAGCATAAAATAGTCATCCTACAGAAGGTCTTTCAAAATCACACAAAAAAGTCATACTGTAGCATGTTGTCCAAAATTGCATTGAAAAAGTCCTACTT
>NW_024689625.1:0-489 GCF_008729295.1 Plectropomus leopardus | reverse complement strand
TGTTGGGCCTTTTTATTCATTACATTCAGTGTCTTCTGTAATAAACATTCTGTCATTTCTGTCTAAACAATATTCAACTTTTAGAAGTATTTTTCACTTTTGTTATTCATTCATTACATTCTTTGTGTCTTCTGTGATAAACAGTCCTTGTCACTTCTGCCTTAACAATATTCAACAGTAATATGAATAGTAAACAGGTTTTTTTAATAACATAATTTTAATAACATCTAGAAATACATATATTTAAGAAATATATTTTTTTCAATATTCACCCTTTTTTCCCTCAAAGAACGTGTGACGATCCACTCAATACTTAAGTGCTTGTCATCCAAGAGAGACAATAAAAACAGATGAGTGCTCAAAGTTGTCACATTGAAATTTAAGGTGTGTTGATGGATTCATGTAACCATCTCATACATTGAATTAAGGTACAAGTAAATGTTCCATCTTAAAAGTGGCAGCAGTTGGCCCAGTAGGTGTGTGTGTGTG
>NW_024689624.1:0-755 GCF_008729295.1 Plectropomus leopardus | reverse complement strand
GTGTGTGTCACTAACGTACGTCTATATTGGAGGTCTTGACGAAGGCTCCGGCCGGGTGAACGTGGTCGTACAGGATGATGACGCCGACCATCACACGCAGGCAGAACAACACCGTCTCCTCGCTGGCAAAGCGACTGCGATACTCCCTGCACACACACACACACACACACACACACACACACACACACACACACAGTGTTGGCTCGTGTCTGAGAGGCAGGTCGTTTTGGCGGTGCGTTCAGGAACATGTCGGGACTCACGGTGTTTCCAGCATCACTTTACACACGCTGGCCATCGTGCTCAGACAGTCCGTCGTGTTCTCGATCGGGACGTCTGGATTCTGCACCCAAAAACAGGACAATAAAGTTTCATTCAAGAATAATGAACAAGAATAAGAACAGCATAATTATGGCGTGTAATTCATATTAAATAAAACCTCAAACATCCTCGCTAGTGTCGCAAGTTTTCAGATATTTAATTTAAATAACAGTAGCAAAAATAGAAAATGTCCTGCGTTAAAAACCTCATTATAAAAGTACAAAAATATTATCAGCAAAATAAACTAAGTGCCAAAAGTAAAAGTTCTCTTTATGCAAAAAGAGATGTGTTACATTTTTATATAAACTGCAAAATTATTTGATTATAATAACAGTTGCATTTCAAAACCATGCAGAGGGCAACAAGCAAATGAACAAAACACAAAATCAGCAAAAATTAGTAAAAATGTTACAAGAAAATCACCTGAAAATAAAAAA
>NW_024689623.1:0-687 GCF_008729295.1 Plectropomus leopardus | reverse complement strand
ACATCTTTGTGCTGGTTAGACTAAAGCTTTTCAGGGTTTTGTTTTGTGTGTGTTCATACTAAATGTAAAATGACAAAAAAAGACAGCAGATTCTCACAGTTTTTGTGTTTTTTTTCTTTTGTTTGTTTTTTCTGTTTTTTGTTTTTTTGTGTCAAAAAAAAAAATAGCCTTTTGATCGACAGTAGGAGCCATTGGGTGTGTTATGGTATAATATAGCATTTGCTCACAGGATAGTTAAGTCAAGAGAAAAACAAAGAGTCACATTATTTTTTATCTTAAACATTAAAAAGTAGTATCACCAGCCAGCTTCCCTCCTCTCCTACCCTCCTTCTTTCCTCCCCTCGTCTGGCCCTGTCGGGAAGCTGCTTGGCAGCCCTGGGGATTGTACATTGCTCGTGGTGGTTTTCACTTACTGAAAAGGTTTTTCCTCACATCATCCTTTTTGCAAATGACATTTTTTTTCTTCAAGCATTTAACATTGTCCAGCTTTTTTAAATACACGTACACACACATACATGACAACAACAAAAAAATTATCAATCCCTTTCCTTCCCGCTCACCCTCCCTCCTCGATTTGGCATGATAATGTGTTCAAACACACACACACACACACACACACACACACACACACACACACACGACACTGAGCATTTTCACACACACCAACAGTAGATTGGACGAAACAGA
>NW_024689622.1:0-687 GCF_008729295.1 Plectropomus leopardus | reverse complement strand
CAAATTAGAAATCAGTCCTTTACAATAATCGATCAGTTATGTCTGAGTTCAGTTACGTTCCATATTGATGTCATGTGATGACAACTCTGTCCACCGATGAGGCAGCGCTTTCTCATTCTGAACTCGTCACATGGCGCCGCTCACGTTGATACATGGCGTATCAACGTGACGCCAGAAGCCACCTTCTTCTTCACGACCGTATGCGTCAGGTATGATGCTGCCCGTAACTTCGTAATATAAGGAGCGCAGGTGGGGAGGCAACTTTTGTGCAGGAGTTTGCCTCCTGTCTGGATGTGTTTTTTTTCTACACTTTACCACATGCCTCTTTTGCCAACTCCTAACCATCATGACGGTTGGCGTTGGTTGCCATTTGTTGACACCACAGTAACGGCATCTCGGAGTGTAATCAGATGACGCAGAAGGACACCTAAAACAACATGAGAAGGTCACTGACAGAACGTGTTGATGGATCACATTCAAAGTGATTTTCAACCAACCCTTTCATAATGTAGTTGTATTTTTGTATTATCATTAATATTGTTATTTTACATTTTTGTTTAGCTATTTATTTATTTTATTGATCGCTATTATTATTATTATGACTTTTTATAACTGTTTGTTTCTGTTGTAACGTAATGTTATGTTGTCCTGGACCCCAGGAAGCTTAAACAATAAATAATATATCAA
>NW_024689621.1:0-1556 GCF_008729295.1 Plectropomus leopardus | reverse complement strand
ATAGTTTGTCTTTAAATAGAAAAGATCATAAAAATGTCATTGTGAAGCATGTCACTCTAAAGAATCATTAAAACGTCAGAGAATGTTATGTCCTTTCTCTAAATCATAAAGACATCATGCTATAGTATGTTGTTAAAAAAAAAATGTCACAGTACAGTATGCTGTTCAAAAATTCATAAAACATCATGTTACAGTATCTTTTTTTTTAAACTTGCAAAAATATCCAAATGTAGTATTTCATTCAAAAAATGATAGAAAAAAATCACTGTATAGTAGGTCATTCAAAAAATTGTAAGACAAAATGTCATTGAAAGAATGTCATAATATGATATTCAAAGAAATATATGATAGGATAATATGTTGCAAAAAAACGTTAAAAGATGATAATATGTGTGTGTGTGTGTGTGTACACAATATATTAATACTATTTAGTACATATTTTGAACGTTTTACGTCAAAGTACAGTTTACAGGGAAAAATGGTCAAAAAAGTGATCACTACAAATGTTGAAAAAAATCACAAATTTTTGGATCGTTTTTTCAAAACACTTCACAACAAACTGCCTCAACATGCTGTACTATGACTTTTTTCAACATTTTGGGAAATCAGTTTTGGACATTTTTTTCCTGTGCTATAGTATGGCAATGGCATGGTATAGTTTGACAAACTGTGCTTTGGCTCAAAACGCTCAAGATATTGACTTTTTGGACCGTTTATTCATCAGGCTATACTATAAACAGCTTAAACATGCTGTACTATGACTGTTTTATACATTTGGAGCGATGACTTTTTTGACCATTTTTCCCTGTGCTATAGTATGGCTTTTTTTGCCATGTTATCCTTTGGCCCAAAACGCTCAAAATATTGACTTTATGCACAGTTTATTCATTAGGCGATAATATAAATGACCTAAACATGCAGTACTATGACTTTTTTAAGCATTCTGAGTGGTGAGTTTTTTCATCATTTTTCCCTGTGCTATAGTATGGCTTTTTTTCCATGTTATACATTGACAAAAAGAAGTCAAAATATTGAGTTTTTTGACCATTTATTCATCAGGCTATACTATAACCAGCTTAAACATGCTGTACTATGACTGTTTTTAACATTTGGTGCGATGACTTTTTTGACCATTTTTCCCTGTGCTATAGTATGACTTTTTTGCCATAATGTACTTTGGCTTGAAACGCTCAAAATATTGACTTTTTGACCGTTTATTAAACAGGCTACACTATAAACGAACCAAATGAGCTGTACTATGATTTTTTTTAAGCATTTTGAGTGATGAGTTTTTTCACCATTTTTCCCTGTGGCTTTTTTGGCCATGTTATACATTGACAAAAAAAGGTCAAAATATTGAGTTTTTGGACCATTTATTCATCAGGCTATACTATAAACAGGTTAAACATGCTGTACTATGACTGTTTTTAACATTTGGAGCAACGACCTTTTCGACCATTTTTCCCTGTGCTTTCGTATGGCTTTTTTGGCCATAATGTACTTTGGCTTGAAACGCTCAAAATATTGAGTTTTTGCACAGTTTATTCATCAGGCTA
>NW_024689620.1:0-548 GCF_008729295.1 Plectropomus leopardus | reverse complement strand
ACAATGCAAAGCGCGCAAGATGAAATCGCGTGCGGTATCACGATATTAAACATTGCTACATTAATGACTCGCTTCAGTTCAATGTGACCTGATCAATTTCATGTACAATCTCTGCATATCATGTAGTTTCTACACTATACATTTACGCTTAACTGTAGAACGTGAGGCAGTTGTGTTAAATACAACCAAAATGTTTACATAAATCCAAGAGATGGCCAGTCTCCTTTTTTTCAGTGTAGGTTTACAAGTATGTCATGTGATGAGTATGTTATGTGTCATTAGCTATGTTATGTGGTTATGCGGTCTCCTTGGTGAAAGTCCTGTGTGTGTTTGATAAGCAAATACACAAAAGTGTGTGTGTGTATGTTTGCTGCTGCTGCTGTACTTGTCTTGTGTTAATGTGCTATCTCACTCACAACTGCTGCATAAATACTACTCTCATGCTTTCTTTCTGTCTCTCTGTCTCTCTCACACACCCGCACACACACACACACACACACACACACACACACACACACACACACACTGTCAGAGCTGTTACACCAGTT
>NW_024689619.1:0-728 GCF_008729295.1 Plectropomus leopardus | reverse complement strand
GGGATACTAGGTGTACTTTGGTTCTCAGGTGTTTACAAGAGATGTTTCGCTGCTTTGTGCAAGGGCGCAGAGTTCAGCTTAGATTGATCATGAGTCGACCACGAAATCGTTATCAGGGATATTATGAGAATAGTGCAGACGACAATTTTTCGAAAAACGGGCAATATTTACTTACGTACATAATAAACGGTGGTCTAAAGATGCCATATAAAATACAGGTAAGGAAAATCGCAATCATTACAGTTCAAATCTCTAGGTTGGCTAAGCGTATTTCAGTACTAACTGAAGCAATGGTAGAAGGATTAGATTAGAAGATGTAATAACATTAAAAATAGTAAGAAAAAACACATTTGCACAATTGAATAAAACCGTATTTTTTTTCTGATTTTTTTTTCCAGACTCTGGCTAGATACATACAGAAACTGATTATCAACGTTAATATAACCTTTACTGTTAGTTGGGTTGATTAAGGGGCGGGGCAGCCCGAAGAGAAAAAAAAAGAAAAAAAAAAGAGATAAAATAACGGCCAATAGAAACGGTCCTAAAGAGCTAAAAGGAGAGGCAGAGAGGGAGGTGAGAGGAGTGAAAGAGAGAACTGAAACACAGGAAGTGATGGGAGGGTTAAACTGTGTGTGAAGTGTGTATTTGTGTGTGACTAATGGGAATCAGTGTGAGTGTGTGTGTGTGTGTGTGTGTGTGTGTGTGTGTGTGTGTGTGTGTGGATGCGT
>NW_024689617.1:0-502 GCF_008729295.1 Plectropomus leopardus | reverse complement strand
AGTATAGTATGTCATTAAAAATGACCCAAACTTACCCAAAAATGTCATGGTATAGCATGTCGTTAAAAATGCCCCAAAATGGCCCAAAAACCTCATACACAGTAAAAAGCCCAGTGTTGAATTATTAGTATTCAAACCTATTGTCATTTCTACAGATAATTAAAACATTTTGAATTAATTATACCGTACACACTTCTATCTCAAACAATGTGTGAGCTATGCCTGGGATGGGATGAGATACTTTTCCATGGTGATGTAGAAGTTGTCAATCTTGCTCTTGTGACGCCCAACAGTGAGGAAGTATGGCTGCTGACCAGGCTGGTTGTGGAGGCGCTCCTCCAAACTGCAGCATGCATAGAGTTGAGATAAGGAAACTCAAATTAGACACAAGCAATATACAGTCAGAAAAAAATAAATTAAAGAATTGATAACTCAAACATTTTCTTACCAGCCAGTACAAGATGAGGCTGCTGATCCTCCTCTGGACTGCTTTCAGATGCCA
>NW_024689616.1:0-745 GCF_008729295.1 Plectropomus leopardus | reverse complement strand
TTTTTTCATCTTCCTTGACCTTTGCTTACACTTTGTATACTATCACACGCCTCTACAGCCTATGTTATGTGGTTTTTAGCAATTTTTATGACATGTCAAGATTTGACATTTTCTGACATAAAATACTATGGAATTTTCAACCATTTTGTGGACATGTTAAATTGTGAAGTTTTTGCCTTGTTTGGCCTTTGTTTCCAGTTTCTATACTATGACAAATCTCTATAAGTTATAATACAAAAAACAAGTCAAAATCTGACATTTTCGACGAATTACACTATGGCATTATTGGCCATTTTTTCGACATTCTAAATTATGCTATACTATCATGTGTCTCAACATGCCATTTTTCAACCAACTAAACAGTGGGTTTTTTTCGTTTTTGATTACTATGATGTGTCTCTACAAGTTGTAATTTGTCCTTTTCAGCCATTTTTAGGACATGTCAAAATTTCATATATTCCACGGCATTATTGAACATTTGACATGTTAATTGTGATGTTTTTGGTCTTTTTTGGCCTTAGTTTACACTTTGTATACTATCACGCGTCTCTGTGAGCTGTAATATGTCAATTTAAGGCATCTTTATGGTATGTCAGAGTTTAAATTTGTTCAACATGATGTGCTATCATGCGTTTCAAAATATTACTTCAGCTGTTTTTTCAACATGTCATATTTTGACCTTATTCAACTGAAAAAAAGTAGGAAAAACCTCAGTTTAACATGTCAAAAAATGGGCAAAAAGTTC
>NW_024689615.1:0-499 GCF_008729295.1 Plectropomus leopardus | reverse complement strand
CAATATGGAGTTTAACAGGTTGTGAAGTTGTAAGAGAGAGAACCACAACTACTGATTAATATTTACACTAATAAATAAAAGGAAAACCCACATGGCTGCAGGCAAGTTTGACTATTGTGTCACCTGGATCATCAGATAAAAAAGACCGAAAATGCCATAGTATAGTATGTCGAAAAATGTCAAATTTTGACATGTCTAAAAAACAGCTGAAAATGACATATTATAGCTTGTCGCGATACATTATAGTATAGAACGTTGAAAATACAGTCGAAAACATCATAGTATAGCATGTCAGAAAAATGGCTTAAAACAACATACTATTGTATGTCGAAAAATATCAAATATTGACATGTCTAAAAAAACTGCCAACAATGACATATTATAGTTTGTCCAGACACATCATAGCATAGCATGTTGGAATTAAAACTGCAGGCAGTGATGAAAGGGCCCTCGCAACCCCATGCATGTCAAGGGTCCTTGCAGGACTCCGACTGACACA
>NW_024689614.1:0-439 GCF_008729295.1 Plectropomus leopardus | reverse complement strand
GCCTGTAGTTGTTCATTGAGGTCTTTTCTAGATTGTTCTTTTTTAAGAGGGGCTTAATAACAGCTGTTTTCAGGGTCTGTGGGAAGACTCCTGAACTTAGAGACATTTAGAGTCACCAATCAACCTGAGCTGCATGTCTCTGGACTGTGGGAGGAAGCCGGAGACCCCGGAGAGAAGCTACGCACACACGGGGAGAACATGCAAACTCCGCACAGAAGGGCTCCCGCCCACGGACCGAACCCCGTTCCAATAGGGTTTCAGACCCAGGCTCCGTTTATGCGAGCTCCAGGTAGTGGCAGTATCACCTGGCTATCACAGATACAAGGCTAAGCTAAACTACTCACATATACAAGCTAAACTACTACAAAGCTATCACAGGGAAAATAAATATTTCACCATGATGGACCCATTCCAGATAAAATATGGCAAAGTACTGAGT
>NW_024689613.1:0-280 GCF_008729295.1 Plectropomus leopardus | reverse complement strand
AGAACATTGTTAAACAAACAAATCATTATGGGACCCATGGTGCTTTTATTTTGAAGGACATGACTCGTCTCAGACAGGAAGTGTTGATGTTTTTGCAAAAAGGGCCTTAATTGGTATTAGAGTGTCTTAAATGAATCTTTCAAGTAGGGTTGGGCGATAAAACGATAACGATATTAATTGTGAAATAACTTTTCCTCGATTGAAATATGAGACGTAGTCGATAACACATTCAAGCCATGTTTTGACAGACAACACAAACAGCCAATGATAATAAGAATAG
>NW_024689612.1:0-548 GCF_008729295.1 Plectropomus leopardus | reverse complement strand
TGTGTATTCAGTGAGAATTATATGCAAATTATAACGTTAAATATACAGGAAAATCTGCTGATTGTGTTGTGTAAAGAAATTTGCAGAAATCAAACCAGCTGCATGGAAAAAAAATGAATGAATAAATACATTTTAAAAAATTGTACTGCAATACACAAGAATTTCCAGTTCAGAGTGCATGGACTCATAGATGGGCTTGAATTTTTTGCAAAAAAAAAAGATTTTTTCTCACCTCTCACTCTAGTTTCCTTTTACTCTCAAGTGTTTTTCCTTCTTGTCCTTTTTTCATGAAATAGAGATTTGTATCCTTAGGGAATGGTCATTTACAGCACGGCATTGTCATCATTGGTATCACCACAATTTATTTCTTTTAACACACTTCACAAGTACATTATTTTATTGGGTGAGTGTGTGTGTGCATGTATGTGTAATGCCTGCCCTGTAGGCCATATAGCTTAGTATGATTAATAGGCCTTTAAGTGTGATGAAGTGACTTTTGCCATTCACTCATATAGAAGCTGTGTGTGTGTGTGTGTGTGTGTGTGTGT
>NW_024689610.1:0-1337 GCF_008729295.1 Plectropomus leopardus | reverse complement strand
ACCCAAAATTTAAAAAATGCAATTTTTACTTGTGCTATATATCAATCCAAATTAGTATTGGTGTGAGTCGCCGAGTGTTGGAGATATCGGTGAACAGGGAAGTGCAACAGAAAATCCCTGGAGTACCTGTTTAATTTCATTTTCACAATACATCATTATTTTCGATAGCAACATCAAATGATTATTACATTCAAAACTCTTCTATTTCAGCAAATACAGGGCACAATTCCACAAAGTATTCTGTGGGTAGACATGCTGAGAGCCCAGAGGGTTAATGCTAATGTTTTTTAATTGTCCTCTGATAACACCATCAGGCTAAATTTCCCCTTGCACACACACACACACATATGCACACACAAAAATAAAATCTAGAAAATCTAATTTATAGATATAGAGATATAGATACCTATTAAATTTCAAGGTTTAATTCATAACCTAATTGATTTTAACTGTTACAGTATTTAGCTTTTTTGTTTTTAACCTTTTGGTTTTAAATTGATGAAGTTATATATTCTTCTTGTACTGCTATATGTTTTAAGTTGTGTTGAACATACCTTGTCACCACTGAAAATGAGGGTTCTTCCTCAGTGTGTTCTCTGAGGTTTTAGTTAAGATAAATGAATGAAAGAATTAATTTTACCGAGAACATTCAGGCTTTTCTAGATTAACCCTTTACATTTTCCCTATGACCTTTCCAGTACAATCAAATAATAACCCTTTAAAACCTGAGCAAATTGGCTTGACTTATTTAAAAATCATGGGAAGATTGTAATGAGAAGCGAAAGAAGAAATTACCCAAAAAATAACAAGAAATGTGTAAAAAGTACAGGAAGGAAAAATTAAAAAAAATTACATAATTCTGTAAAATAATTTAAAAAATGTTATTTACATATGTTTCCCCAGCTTTTTTCTGTTTTCCTGAGACATTTTTTCCAAGCTTTTTAAAAATAATTTTCTAAATCTACTAATTTCTTGCAATTTGGGGTTCTTTTCAGATCAAGTTGCTCATTTCCTTCTTTCCCCGTGTTTTTTAAAGAACTCGCACCAATTTGGTCAGAATTCAAGGGTTTAAATATTTGTGAAATGTGCCTGAAGCAGCTGAAGAAAAGTGATGTTGCTTTAGGTTTCAAAGGGTTAAGGTTGTAATAAAATTGGCTGAGCACATTCATGTTCAAGCGATGAAACCAAGTGATTTTCATTTATTTTTGATAGCTACTGATTATAGTCCCAGACCCTTTTCTCTTCCGCCACAGCCTGTATGTTTAGCCAAACTTCTGTTAAACATTAAAGAAAAGCAAAAACATCAGAATGTTGTTTGTTCTGTTAGGTGCTATTTC
>NW_024689609.1:0-792 GCF_008729295.1 Plectropomus leopardus | reverse complement strand
GGGGTGAATGCCAACATCTGTAATGCAAAGTTAGCCCTGACAAGCGCAGGTTACTTCAGGACAGCTGTTAATCTGTGTTGCTACGGAAACCTTGGCACAACCTCTGGGCAGCGGAGCGTTGAAACAGAGTGAGGGAGGTGCTGTAGGAGGACGAGCACACAAACACAAACAAGAGTGAAGAATCAATGAGAGTCGGTGGGCAACAGCAAATTAAATTTTTGTTCAGATGACCTTAAATCATCCAGAGCACCTTGTTGTGTTCCAAACGGCAATCATATTTCTCCCAATTTAAAACATTGTTTCCTTTATTGTTTCATTTGTTAGGGTTATTGGTGGATAAATTACGAAAGTATTCTGCCTGGTTATTGCCTGAGTGACAAAATATGCATCCTAGTTTAAATTGCTTCTCATTCTCAGGCCTAAGAGGTAACTGAATACACAATGAATAAAATGGAGATTGCACATGAACTCGGAGTACAGAGGAACAATTGCACAAAAGATTCTGCCTCATACAAGTGACTGAACTGCTTTTATTAATCTCAACCTTTTACATCTGATTCCTTTTATTTTACTCCAGGGAAGCACATGTCCACAGCGGAGGAGTCAGTAACGCTGGACAACGGAGGTTTCACTGCTCTGGAGCTTAACAGCAGAACGCTCAACACCAAGAACTCCTTCCTGAAAAAGAACGGCACCAGGTATGTGCTCACTTATTCACACACACACACACACACACACGCGCGCGCACGCACCTCCAAGTTATTCTTGAGATATTACATGTATTGTTAATGT
>NW_024689608.1:0-893 GCF_008729295.1 Plectropomus leopardus | reverse complement strand
GTTTTTTTTTAATCGTTTACATGTCACATTACATTATATTTTCATTAAGAAGATATTCTCTAATCTTAGTCCTTAATAACATGTTCTGAATGTTGCTTTTAAATAATCATTAAATTAAGTTTTTAACACTTTTAAGGACAGAATACATTCAGCTGTAAACACTTTTTGCAAGTTGGTGATAATACAGCGGCATAAATGAGTGGATTGTCTGTTTTTTAATGTGAAAATATAATAGTTAAAGCAGCAGGCAGCTTTGCAGCAACAGCGCTGCCTGTGTGAATGCTGCAAGGGTGCGAACAGCAGCAGTTCAGCAAGGTAGCAGTCACGCGCTGCTCATGTATGCAGTGTGGCCCGGAAATAAGCGATGATTGGGCACAAACGCGTCGTCTTGGTCAAATCACGGCAAGAATAACCGCCTGATCTGACACACGGTCATCTTGACAGACAGAAACACTTGAAATTGTTTCTCGGGGCTGTAAATGTGAACGACGTGAACAATGATGATGTTTACAGACTGTTTTGAAGCGAGATTGAATGTTGACAGATGAGCGTGTCATATGTGATGACTCCTCTCACAGGATGGGGTGTCGGTTCATCTCTGACCTTGTTTCTCCTCATTATTTCATCTCTGTCTTCAGACACACACACACATACAGTAGACAGACACACACACAGACAGACTGTCCGCCTGAGGTTTGTGTTCTGTTTAGTGGCTTCAGCGCTGCCTCTGGTGTATAAACACACGCTAAGAGACACTCAGAATCTGTGATTTACACTCACCATATGGGTGTTTGCTCCTGTACTGAACTTGTCATGCAGAGCACTCCTGTCATCCGCACACACACACACACACACACACACACACACACACACACACACAAACACACAGATGG
>NW_024689607.1:0-235 GCF_008729295.1 Plectropomus leopardus | reverse complement strand
TGTGTGTGTGTGTGTGTGTGTGTGTGTGTGTGTGTGTGTGTGTGTGTGTGTGCGCGTGAGAAAGACAGAGAGAGAGGTTGGGAGTTGGGGGCGTGGGTGGGCGTTATTCTCTATGTAAATTCAAATCAGACTTGGTCATCATCTTTAACTTACAGATGTTAGTTTATGGCATTTATTTGTCTGGTGTGGACTAAATGTCACACAGTTTATGAAACCTTGTGCAGCTTTCTCTTGC
>NW_024689605.1:0-902 GCF_008729295.1 Plectropomus leopardus | reverse complement strand
TGATGATGATGATGATGTCGTTGTCGTTACCGTAGCGATGAAGGTGTACATCGACCCGTTTACGTACGAGGATCCCAACGAGGCGGTGAGGGAGTTTGCCAAAGAGATCGAGGCGTCCTTCGTGAAGATCGAGGAGGTGATCGGAGCAGGTGAGCCTCACGTTTTTAAGAACGTTTGAGGAACGTTTAAGAAACGTTTGAAGGTCACCAGAACTTTTTTAGGAACTTCACAGAGATTCAGGAACTTTAGAGGAAACGTTTCTGACTAAAAGAGTCTTTTAGGTTCCTTTTTATTAAAGCACGCTTGGACATTCAGAGAAACCAGAAACCAGGAGTGTTTTTGGAACCTTTACAGGAACATTTTATTGTCAACAGAGCAAACAAATGGTCCCAAAAAAGGCTTTTATTCTGTAACCGAAGAGCCAACACATGTATTTACAGAGGCTTTTATTTTGTAATTCTGGCTGTCAGAATAATCTGCGTTCTTACTGTGAAAACATCTGTTCTCCTACATGATCCTGTTTTAGTAAAAGTAAACACTGAGTGTGTGTGTGTCTGTGTGTGTGTGTGTCTGTGTGTGTGTGGGGGGGTACTGTAACAGTAGTAGTCTCTGCTGAGGACATTAGTCAGATGTAACCGGATAGCTGTTACCGTGGAAACAAGGGTGCAAAGTTTTCACCAACGGCCGGCGCGCACACACACACACACACACACACACACAGGTATGTGCGTGTTGTATGAGCTGTAGACGTGTTGGTATGTGCTAATGAGCCTTAAAGGAACAGTACACCTCTTCAGTTACACGTCATGTTTTTCTTTAGTTTAACTTTGTGTCGACTGATTTTAGCAAATGTTTAAAGTCTCCGATCTACCTGTCCAGGTGAGTCTGGACAGGTGTTTTTT
>NW_024689604.1:0-701 GCF_008729295.1 Plectropomus leopardus | reverse complement strand
ATGGAAATGATCTTAAAAAAAAGATTTATATTGATGTATATATAGATATGTTTTGTTTTATTTTTGCACTTTTTCCATTTCATGACCTGTTTTTGTTCTTTTACTTTTCATCTTTCTTATTTTTGCTCATTTCCATCCATGTTTTTGAACGAAATAAAGCCAATTTCAAGGTTTTAAGGAGTTAATGACTTTCAAATGTTGTCATTGTTTACTGTA
Organism: Plectropomus leopardus; assembly: GCF_008729295.1. Classification (NCBI taxonomy): domain Eukaryota; kingdom Metazoa; phylum Chordata; class Actinopteri; order Perciformes; family Serranidae; genus Plectropomus; species Plectropomus leopardus. Next base: position 485 of record NW_024689604.1, on the reverse strand, counting down.
ACCTTAAAGGGATAGTTTGGAGAGGTTTTTTTCTTTTTTTAATATATTTCTATGCCCATATAAAGCACTTTGAATTGCCTTGTGTCTGAATGATTATATATAGATATAAACTTGTCTTGTTCCACTTTGTTCTCTGCACTATTTGGTTCCCAAAAATGATAAAAAATATATAATAAATAAATGAAATATCATATCTGTCAGGCAGAATTCACACAGTAATGTTAAAGGTACCTACAAAGATTTACTATGTTTTATTATTCTGTTTCTACTGCAGGTGGTGCAGTAACAGCAGAAACGTTGCACCTTTTGATCAAACTTGCTTTCGTCTAAAGTAAAAGTGACATTTAACAAAAGTGCACTTTGCCAAGAACTTCCTGTGATCTTCTCCAGAGCCCAAGTGGGATCCCTTAACCCCAGTTTGGAGATCACTGCTGAAACCTAAACCTGTGTGTGTGTGTGTGTGTGTGTGTGTGTGTGTGTGTGTG
>NW_024689603.1:0-659 GCF_008729295.1 Plectropomus leopardus | reverse complement strand
GAATACAGTCAGCTGAAGCTTGGGCTGTATCACTGTATTACAGTGTACCAGGGTATTATAAATTCCGAAGGTATGTTTTCAACTCTGACATAAATACTCACCACCAGAGCTTAGTCTAAGGTTTCTACTGGTGGAACAGGCAGCTGAGCTGACAGACACCACAAAACCTTGTAGTGGAGGGAGAAGTTACAGGACTGTAAACAGTCGACAGCCAGCAACAGCATCTTTTTTTTATGTCTAACTTGGTAAATTAAAGATTTATTTCTACCAAACTGGAGATGATGATTGTTGGAACAGTGGACTTTCTAACTAGACCAGAAGAGATCATTTAACAAAATCTATCACTGCCTTTGTATAATATGCGCTCTCTTAATATAGACATAGACTGAAATCAGCGTGGTCTACCATCATACTCTGCATGAATGTAGGAAAACCACTATACACCACACACAGCACCGAAAAAAAATCTAATCTATATTAAATTGACATATATATTATGATGCTGGTTACCAGGTAAATCTGCTGAACAAGGGCAATTATTACTGGGGCTTATTTCTGAAAGAAAATCTGTCACCAGTTTGGAGTGAAAAAAAACCAAACATCTGAGTGGGGTTAACCCTTGTGTGTGTGTGTGTGTGTGTGTGTGTGTGTGTGTGTGT
>NW_024689601.1:0-209 GCF_008729295.1 Plectropomus leopardus | reverse complement strand
TGTGTGTGTGTGTGTGTATTATGAGTGTATACACAAGAGGGTAACTTGTCACACTGATGTGATGTTTCCAACAGCAGTGACTATTCTGAACAGTGAAGAAAAAGATTTTTTGAACTTCCCAGTTTGTGTGTGTATATTTGTGTGTGTACGTGTGTGTACATGTGTGTGTGTGTGTGTGTGTGTGTGTGTGTGTGTGTGTGCGCACGGCT
>NW_024689600.1:0-663 GCF_008729295.1 Plectropomus leopardus | reverse complement strand
GTCATCCCCATTCTCTCTCCCCCTTTCCTGTCACTCTGTAACTGCACTATAATAAAGGCAAAAAGCCCCAAAAAGTAATCTTTAAAAAAAAAAAAAAATTAAAACATAGAAAAAAATTAAATGAAAAAAGAAAAAAAAACATTCTTTCTTCAGTGAATCAGGCATTTACATACAGACATAAATGGCAGTGGCAGTGAATTTGGCTCCAAATTCCAGACTTAAACCTCAACCTTTTTTTGAGGCTTTCCATTAAATACAATAATAAGGGTAATGCTAAGACAATGCACAGGAAAATTGGAGGAACCAGACGGGATCACAAGGGGGCCAATTTTTTTTGGTATTTTGTCCTTGGACACCTCAATAGCTTCATGCAGACTGGGATGTATCAATTTACATGCTTAATACTTCAACAACAGGTGGAATCTAATCTAAACCAATCTAATCTACATAATCTAACTAGTAAGCAACAATCCTTTCATACAGAAATCCTTGCTATACATGAATTCATCAGTGTCTTACATGACTGTACACGACAAGACAAATGTGGTTTCTGACTGCAGGGGGCACTGTTGTATCACAGGTAACATTCCAGTTACCAGTGCCAATAGAGGGTCAGAGAACGTCATCATAAATGAAACACACACACACACACACACACACACA
>NW_024689599.1:0-1018 GCF_008729295.1 Plectropomus leopardus | reverse complement strand
CCATTGACCTCTGTACGCTCTTCACCTGTTCACCTGTTCACCTGTTCACCTGTTCATCTGTTCTCCTGTTCTCCTGTTCTCCCGTTCACCTGCTCATCTGTTCTTCTGTTCTCCTGTTCTCCCGTTCACCTGTTCATCTGTTCTCCTGTTCTCCTGTTCTCCTGTTCACCTGTTCTCCTGTTCACCTGTTCACCTGTACTGTTTGTCTGTGACGTCCAACAGACACACCAAAACAACACAAACACACGCACACTGTGGGCTGCAGTGCTGTGTACACGGCTCTGCTCTGCTGGCGAGGGGAAAGCCATCTGTGTAGCTGTTCTTAGCGTGTTTTACTGTTTGTTTGGTTGTTTTCTTTTTTTGAGTGTTTATAGCTTTTTATTAATTGCATTTAATTTAATTTAATTCCACATCATTGTTGTCTTTTATGTCATTGTCGTTATGTGTAGTTTTTTATCTTACAGCTCTGCGTGCCTTACAAATTGCCCTTCGTGGACAAATAAAGTGTTTTTAACTTGAATTGAATTGTGTTCATTTTGGTGGAAAGGGTTTTGATCCACAGATCTACAGGACAAAGGAGACGTGAGGAGTTCAGATTTTTGGGGTTTCAATGCTGAGACTTTTGCTTCTGTGTGAAAAGCATCAGCTCTGGTTTCTGAGTACATGTCTTTAAAAATAAAAGTGAAATCTTTATTTCAACAGCAGAATAAAGCCGCTTGTCATCCTCTCCCTGTGTGTTTAACCCTTTGAAACCTGAGTAATTTGTAAAATTGGGGGTCGGCAACTGGGAATTAATTTTTTTTTAACAAAAATAAACACATGCAAACACTAAAATGACAAAGTGCCAAAAAAAGGTATTTATTTGATATATGTTATTTGAAGCGATGAGAGATTTAGAGAGGAGAATTTAGAGGGGTTAAATACAGAAGCTGAAAGTCAGTTTTCGTGGCTGAATAAATCTGCGTGGTGGCGGACACATTTAATTAAAGTTTCATGACTTCACCCTGATGGTGACCTG
>NW_024689598.1:0-939 GCF_008729295.1 Plectropomus leopardus | reverse complement strand
TAATTTCAAATATATAATTATAATTAAGATCATAACACTATACATTTTTCCCTAGCTTTTTCAAAAAAATAATGTTTAAAAACTCTAATTTCTTGCAGTTTGCGGGACGTTTCTTGCTACAAGTTGCTCATTGCCTTTCCACCAATCGTTTTGAAAGAAATCAAACCAATTTGCTCAGAGTTTAAAGGTTTAAATACTGATGTCGATACAGGGCTTAAAGGGCTAACAGATTCATAATTCCATATTTATTCCATTGATTTACTATCGTCTCTTCAGCTTTCTGGCCCTTGTTTTTAGCTGTATGTCCATTTCTGTGCAGGTACATTTAGAGTATCAAAAAACAGCTGATGTGTTTGCAGTCTGCTGAAAAACTGTCGCTCATTTTAAAATAACCTAAGCAACCTAATTAACTGTTTTAGTCTGAACAACAGAAAGTGTTTATTTTCTGGTACTGACATTTTAAAAAGTGGGGTCATCATTTGTTGTCTCGAACTTTCCTGCTGCAAGGCTACGAGCTAATCACCAGGCCATCTTATTGAAGAATAGTGTAGTTTGCACCTGGAGGACTGTGAATTTACATTTGCACAAGAAAGACATATTATCGCTCAGCATCACCACCGCACCTGTCTGACATGAACAGCTGAGTGGCAGCTGCGAGCGATGTCTTCCCTTTGGTCAGAGCTATAAAGGGGATTGTGTGCGTGTGCTTTTGTGTCAGATTTTGTGATAGAGAAGGTAGAGAGCTGTAGTATTGTGACTTTAAAAGCAATCTTTTTTATTGAGACAAGGACATGATATCCATCAAACACTTTATCATCTCTATATGTTTTTCTTTCCTTAAAAAAATGTATTACAGATAAGAAGAAAATAAAAGGACTGACCTCTTAACAGCAAAAGACTATTTCCATGTTTCTCTCCTTATTTCAAGTCAGTTTTCAA
>NW_024689597.1:0-479 GCF_008729295.1 Plectropomus leopardus | reverse complement strand
TTTACCTTTAATTTACGTTTACGTTAATTCCTTTTTTTGTGGTTGTAATGCTTTTATGGTTTCTGTTGTTTTTGGTCCATGTTTTTTAAATTATTTCACGGTTAAATGTTGCGTGCTGCGTGCTGCTTTATTTGTTTAATTAGATTCTGATTCAGTTTCGTCTCGTTTGGGTTCAGTCGAACTGTTTGGCTTTTCCGTTGTTGCATCGTCGTCTCCGTATCCCATTTCTGCATCTTTGCTTTTTTGTCAAAGCGTTTTGTAAACTCCGTTTTTAAAGTGCCACATGAAAGTGAAAATGTTGCATATTAACCCTTAATCGGCCGTGATCAGACGTGCAGTGGTTGGACCTGTGCAGGACTCTGCTGTCCTGCTGGGAGGACGTTGCTGCCGTCACTCAGCAGCTGGACAAACTGGAGGGACTGCAGCTCAGGTACCCGACTGTGTGTGTGTGTGTGTGTGTGTGTGTGTGTGTGTGTGTG
>NW_024689596.1:0-662 GCF_008729295.1 Plectropomus leopardus | reverse complement strand
GTAAACCAGAACCAGATATGAACCAGATATAAACCAGAACCAGATATGAACCAGATATAAACCAGATATGAACCAGAACCAGACATGAACCAGATATAAACCAGAACCAGATATGAACCAGATATAAACCAGAAATAAACCAGATATGCATCGTTCGTCTGTTGAAAATGAACTGCGATTCTCTTTTTGAACAGCAGAGGGCGTAATCTGCTTTTGACTTCACTTGTTAACGTGTCACGTCACTACGTGTTCAGCGTCCTACGTTATGTCCGAGACTAAAGACAACTCGCCAACGTAAATAGACGAAGCAAAGGCTCCTGGACAGGTGATACTGTAAGAGGCATCACAAAGCATCACAACCAGGGATGCAACAATGCATCACAAGGCAGTTAAAAATCGATACAAAATATGTGAGAGTCAAATTGGCAAAATGAAAAAATGAACCGCGATTCCCTTTTTGAACAGAAGGGAGTGTAATCTACGTCATGTCGAGACTAGAGACAACTCACCAGTGTAAACAGACGAAGCAAAGGCTCCTGGACAGGCGATACTGAAAGAGAAGAAGCTCCCTCCAGTCTCAAACCAAAGAGAGGCTGCATCTGAGCTTCCTCGAGTCAGAAAGAAATAAAGGAGATAACGAAAAAAGAGTTCAACTACACAAA
>NW_024689595.1:0-622 GCF_008729295.1 Plectropomus leopardus | reverse complement strand
GTGATGTGGATATGACATATGTGGTTATGCTGACATATTTTAGACTTACCATGGTAAAGGTGCAGGTTGCTGTTTATTGCTTATACATATAAACGCGTATCTTATTTATATTTGTCTTTCTACTTACTTAGTTACTGCAATTAATACATTTAATTAATATCTAATAAACTCAGAAACATAAATAGCACATCAAGCAGTTGGTATGTGCCCTTTCTTTGTGGTGTCCTCTCAGATAGTCTCCACCATGCTTTGCTGTGCTGCACGGGGACGATCCAGGCGTGTAGAGAAAGGGGGTATGTGTGCACATTTTCTCCACTGACAAGCAGATAAGGAAATTATTGTTGAGTAATGCCAACAGAAGTAGACTTACACTCACCACAGATTACAACTACAAAAAATATGTGAGGTTATCATTTTCAAAAAACTGCATTAGAACATTTTACCCAAATAAAGAGCACACCATTGGGAAGTCTTGTATTTGGTTTAACAAAAATAAGGAACAGGGAAAGGCTTGCAGAAGACAGGGAGCTGACACTCAGGATGAGGGTGCTGTCTTAGTGCAGGAGTCTCCAGGCTCCACTGAATCCTGTGTAGCTCTTTTGCTGAAAGAGGGAGGGAGAAA
>NW_024689593.1:0-889 GCF_008729295.1 Plectropomus leopardus | reverse complement strand
ATGTTTCAGTGTGATCTACGTATATGCCGTCTTTTTATATTGGTGGAGATTGTTCTCAATATTGATGTATCCTACAATATTGAGCCTAGACCCTGTTGCTGTATGATATTTCTACATATTGATGTTGTGATAACTGTAAAGATTGTGAGAGATGTATTTTAAATGTCAGCCGTTCTCTGTTTGCAGAATGTTTATCAAGCTGCATCTCAGTTGTACACAGTGTGAAAAATGAACCGTGAATGTAAATGCATGTACAAGAACTCATCTTGTGTTTATATGTTTTTGTGGTTGTATTAAATACAGCTCTCAAGGAAATTAACTTGGCAGACTGTCATTTTTGGTGTAAACACGTTGCATGGTGCATTTCTCTTTCTCAGTGCAGACAAATAATTTGAAATTTCAGTAAAACTTGCAGTCTGTTTTATGTGCAATATATTACTTTATACATAGTTAGAGTGGATCTGTTGTTGCTCTTTGCATTTAGACTCTCAGTCCTGTTGACTGTGTATACACTGCATAGTTTCTGCACCACTGTGCTCACAGTACATGATTATTCTGCACAGTCACAGGGTGGATTAACCGTCACCATGTCACACCACCATGTCCTATTTTGGTGTTCCACAGAGGGAGAGGATCATACCCAGGTTGGAGTAAGTGGGTGAATAAATCAGTCTGGATACCGTTTGTTTAATTATGGTGTGAGTGCTGTGCCAAATTTCTGTCCTGTGTTGTCTCAACCATCTACTTAACATGTCATCTTCATAGTCGGGCTCATTCTGTGAAAAGTCTGGAATGTAAACAGGTATTAGTTATTATCGTTTTAATTTCTGGAACTCAAATCAAGACAAATAAAAGCACATGAGAACACATGTTTGAAATTCCTTTTAAA
>NW_024689592.1:0-891 GCF_008729295.1 Plectropomus leopardus | reverse complement strand
TTTTTTGTCCACTTCCTTTTACTCCTTTTCAGACATGAAATACTTGTTTACTGAATATGTCCAATAGGCATTCTGGTGTTTTTCTTGCTCTCCTTGTTTTCCTATTTTTTAATTTTTTTTTTCCTTTTTAATAATTTTCTAAAATTCTCTTTCTCCCTCCTTTTTTTAAACATTAATATTCAGGTTGTTTTCTTGTCACCATTTACCAATTTCTTGCAGTTTGCTCATTGCCTTTTGTGTTCATGAAGAGAATTAAACCTATTAGCTCAGGTTTCAGAGGATAAAATACTCGAGACAGGCCTCTGAATGCAGCGCAAGAAAACTCATGTTCATCCAGGTTTCAAAGGGTTAATGCAAAGCAGTGAAAATATTATAAATATAGAATACATTTAAACTGATGCTGATTTTTTTTAGGTGGGATTTTTTTCTGACATGCATTTTGTTGCTGATTGACTGACATCTACTGCATGTAATACACTAGGCGGGTTTCCAGTACAGACTTTTTTTAAAATGTCGATAAAACACAATCGTGATATGACTGTGTTTCCACTGAGTAATGTTCTGTTCTGTGACTTCTCCTCTGGGGATAACATTCCAGGAAGCATGGTGATGGATGCTCAAAACATTAGCAGCTTTATATCTATTGCAGCCACCGCACTAGCCGTCATTATTTCCAATCCAAGACCACGTAGGCGTGTTATGGAGCCATAATGGAAAGGCGAGCCCCTTATACGTGGGAGCGGACACGTATGAGGGATTTCTGGGAGGAGTCCACGATTTAACAGAGGAATCGTGGAATCAAAACTTCCAGATAATCTGCTCAGTTTTTGAAGAGTTCTGCTTGTAGCTCCTGCTGCATCATGAGGGAGCCAGTTCCTACTGACAAGCACA
>NW_024689591.1:0-423 GCF_008729295.1 Plectropomus leopardus | reverse complement strand
CTATTCTATTCCAATTCATTCTATTCTATTCTATTCTATTCTATTCTATTCTATTCCAGTTCATTCTATTCTATTCTATTCTATTCTATTCCATTCTATTCCATTCCATTCTATTCTATTCTATTCCATTCTATTCTATTCTATTCTATTCTATTCTATAATGCCTCCACACACTTGCATACTTTGAAAAAAAATGAAAATACTGTAAGACTGAAGTTGGACACCCTCTCACATCTATAGAAGTGTCAGAAGTCAGAGAGCGGGGATCTTGCAGGGTCCCTATTTGCAAGATTGGAAGCCTCAAGAAAGAAAAAAGGTGGACCCACACTGCTGCAGCTCTTGTAGGTCTAATCCCCAGTGAGTATGATATCTGTAGCTCATGCTAACCACATCCCAAACAGGCTGTCTGCAAGCTAAGTTAGC
>NW_024689590.1:0-633 GCF_008729295.1 Plectropomus leopardus | reverse complement strand
AATCTAAAAATCACAATGCAGATTTGTTGTCCCATATTAATGTCATTTTAACGCTGTCTGTCCAAAAATTTAAAATATGCTCACAGACATTTTAAGGGTTTCATCGTCCATAAACAGCTTTTCCCCACAAAGTAAATCCAAACATTTTAGGGTTCAGGCTTTTTCGTTCATGTTAATATGAATGTGGCGTTACCCAGAGAGACGCGAGCGGGGACGGCCCTCCTGTCGATCCAGAAGGACACCCAGGACAGGACGACCATCAGCATGGTGGGAAAGTACGTCTGCAGCATGAAGAAGAGGATGTGTCTCCGCAGGATGAAGTTAATGAACAGACGATTGTACCAACCTGACGCAGGAAGACGGGGAGAAACTGAGATTAAAAAATCGATGTGCTGCTAAAACAGCGTCCTCGCCGCTCGTTTCTGTCTCTGAGATTTGGGGTCAAAAAGGATGATGTTGGAAGAACATTATCGTCTAAAACAGCATTTTTTTTATTAGAAACACCCTAAAACACAACCTGCAAACTGTTACCTCATTTTTTAAAAATCAGGTCAATCATGAAGTGATTTATTTTCTCTGATTCGTCTGTGTGTGTCCACATACTTTTGGCAACTGAGAAAAAAGGGAATGATG
>NW_024689589.1:0-602 GCF_008729295.1 Plectropomus leopardus | reverse complement strand
TTTCAATTTGCTGTATTATTTATGTTTTAAATACACTTATTTTTATGTTTTTATGTCATTTATAATAGACTTTAAACATTTAATTTATGTACTTTTTAAATTATCCTACATATTTTATGTTTATTTTTTATGAAAAATGCTTGTTTTTCATAATTAAAGTGAAAGAACAGGGAATTATTTAAGCTTTACTGACACGCTGAAATAATATTTTTCTTTAAGTTTCAGAGGCTTTTGCAGATTTTCAAGCACAGTCTGACCGTGAACTTTATTTCAGAGAAATCGATTCAGGCACATTAATGTGGGCGAGTCAAACTTCTTCTTTCTCGTCTCCTGTCAGCCTTGTTTTAGGGAAGTGATGGTTGTTACCATGGAAACAAGCTTCCTTACATTGAAAACAATGATGCAGCGCAGCAGATGTTATGTGATTTTATGTGTGTAAAAATGTGCGTGTGAGCGTTGTGTCACATCCTGTGAAGCAGCGTGTTTGTTCGTGTGCTGCTGAACGCTCGGCAGCAGGCGGCAGCAGCGAGCTGTGCGTCCTCTCAGGAACCAGAGGAATGCTGGGAATTTTCTGTGTGTGTGTGTGTGGATTGGTGGTTGTG
>NW_024689588.1:0-1084 GCF_008729295.1 Plectropomus leopardus | reverse complement strand
GGGTTCCTGCAGATCCATAAAAAGTCTAAAAAGGCAATGAATTAATTCATCTAAAAATAAGGCCTTAAATGATATTAAAATGACTTAAATAATCTTTAAAAAGTCTTAAAAGGCAATAAATTAATTCATCTAAATATAAGGCCTTAAATGATATTAAAATGACTTAAATAATCTTTGAAAAGTCTAAAAAGGCATTAAATTAATTAATCTAAAAATAAAGCCTTAAATGGTAATAAAATGACTTTAATCTCAAGAACACCTTAAGGGGATTTCTTCACGTTTGGCTCAGTTGTTTCGGTTAAAAGGATGAGCTGATTAGATTTTGGTGGTCGAAGGTCGCTGTGACGTCGCATCGGCCTAATTTTTGTGAACACAACATCTGAAGATGGCCTCGAAGAAGTTTCCTCAAATCTGACACAAACGTCCACTTGGACTCAAGAATGACCTGGTTATAATATAATGGTTGAAGGTCAAAGGTCATCATGATTTTTGGCCATAACTCAAGAGCCACCTTGAACCTGTTCAGACTGTAGAGATCTTCTCTGTGAGGAGTTCATCCAGCTGCTGGTATTTCTAGTGTTTTTAACATTGCTGGTTGTGGCTTTGCAGCACATCTGGTGTTTTTTCTTTAGTCTGATCTTACAGAGACGTCGAATATCACAGCTGCACTCACTGATGGATATAAGAGGGTGTATGATTCTGATTTTAATGCAAATAAAACTGAATGAGCCTCATTCACCTCATTCAGGAGGCAGCAGTAAACAGCATTTAGACAGAACCACACACACGCACAAACACACACACATACACACACACACACTCAGCTCATCTCGGTGGATTTAATGTGAATCTCCAGCAGCACAAAATCGTTATTATTATGATTATTAACTTGTTAAAGGCTCACAGAGTCACTGATGATTGTTTTGGCAGCAGAGGCAGTCTGACCTGAGCTCAGCATCACTGTGCGCCTCTTATATTTCGGCAAGAACCTTCCTGCGTCTGCTTCGCTCTGTTTGTCAGAGAACTTTTTAAGCTTTGTTTTTTAGGCGCTACATAAATAGTTATTAAAGTAATAATAATAATT
>NW_024689586.1:0-753 GCF_008729295.1 Plectropomus leopardus | reverse complement strand
GACAGAGAGGAAGAGCAGTTGAATTCTTCATAACAATATTTTATTTTTGTCTCAAAATCATCAGTATGCTCTCATTCTTTGTTGTTTGCAAACACTGGTGAGTAGAGCAAGGTCAAATACAAGCAAGAAAAGTTGTGCGTGCGTGTGTGTCTCACCTTGAAGTACTTCCACTCGGTGTGCTGGTTTTGATCACAGTGTGTAATGATGACAGCTGAATTGTCACTCCCTCTGGTCAGGCACTGGTCATATTGCATCAACTGGCTGGCTTCATTAATACGGAACAACTGCACGAACGAACACACACACACGCGCAGATCTTACACGGCGCTAATAAACATATCGCATATCACCCCCAAACCACTACTACTATTGTACAATAATTAGTTTTGAGTGTTAAAATCAGGAAGAAAAACTGCCAAAAGCTAAAGCTACTTCCTGATGGAGCAGAGACGGGATAAGTCTGAATAAGAAAAAGTACTTCTTTATTGAGGGATAGCTCGTCAAATTGTTTTAAGGTAAGTAGATCAGAAAGGCTGCCTGTTGTTCCTCGACTCTCTGGCCGACAACATAATCAGCCAGATCAAAACCATCTCCATGTTTACGGCTCTGCAGGAGACTAAAGCAACACACCACATGAGACACTCTGTGTGTGAGTGTGTGTGTGTGTGTGTGTGTGTGTGTGTGTGTGTGTGTGTGTTTTTGGGGGTTTTTTTTACCTGGTTGCCACCCATCCTGTGGCACGGTCCTATTTCC
>NW_024689585.1:0-317 GCF_008729295.1 Plectropomus leopardus | reverse complement strand
TGTTTTATTGTCTATGGACTCCCTTTACATTTCATGGTATACCCTGATCAATCAGACTGCTGATAGATAATGATCAATAAATCATGTGCTGTATACTGCAGTTAATTTGGTGTGTGTGTGTGTGTGTGTTTACCTTGGAGGGGCCCAGTCGTGTCTTGTGCAGTCCAGCAGGGTTCCCACGTACGTCTTGTTTCTCCAGGTGACGTTAACCACCAGCATGCCTGCAGACAGACAGACAGACAGACACACACACACACACACACACACACACACACACACACACACACACACACACACAGTTATACTCATGTTGAAAA
>NW_024689584.1:0-546 GCF_008729295.1 Plectropomus leopardus | reverse complement strand
AAAAATGTCAAAATTTGACATGTCATAAAAATGGCTGAAAACAACATATTATAGATTGTAGAGACCTGTTATAGTAGACAAAGTGGGAATTAAGGCCAAAAACACCCAAAAACTTTATATTTTAGCATGTTGAAAAAATGGCTAAAAACGCCATAGTATAGTATGTCGAAAAATGTAAAAATTTGGCATGTCATGAAAATGGATGAAAACAACTTATTATAGCTTGTAGAGAGCTGTCATAGTATACAAAGTGGGAATTAAGGCCAAAAACATCCAAAAACATTTTTGTTGTAGCATGTTGAAAAAATGGCAAAAAACGCCATAGTATAGTATGTCGAAAAATGTCAAAATTTGACATGTCATAAAAATGGCTGAAAACAACATATTATAGATTGTAGAGACCTGTCATAGTAGACAAAGTGGGAATAAAGGCCAAAAAACTCCAAAAACTTCATAAATTAGCATGTAGAAAAAATGGCCAAAAACGCCATAGTATAGTATGTCAAAAAATGTCAAAATTTGACATGTCATAAAAATGGCTGAAAA
>NW_024689583.1:0-289 GCF_008729295.1 Plectropomus leopardus | reverse complement strand
AAATGGCCAAAAATCGCATACTATAGTATGGCAAAAATGTCAAATTTTGACATGTTCCAAAAATGGCTAAAAGCTGCATATTATAGCTTCTAGACACGCACTATAGTATGCAAAGTGGAAACAAAGACCAAAAGAGGCCTAAAAAGTCATAATTTAGCATGTTGAAAAAATGGCCGAAAATCGCATACTATAGTATGGCAAAAATGTCAAATTTTGACATGTCCCAAAAATGGCTACAAACAACATATTATAGGTTGTAGAGATGCGTCATAGTGTACAAAGTGGAAAC
>NW_024689582.1:0-428 GCF_008729295.1 Plectropomus leopardus | reverse complement strand
CTCTGTAGTAGAAATGGGAATATATTGGCTACATCTTCAACTGGCTCTGATAGGCACAGATGTAAATACGTCTTCTGGGTCGACGTATTAATTTTACTACCTTTTCTGGTGCCATGCAATGATGACCTGCTACAAAATATCATCCATCTCTGTCCAAGCACCAAGTGTGAGAGAGACTGAATAAGTAAAAGCAATAAACAAAGAAGTAACCACTGTAACATTTTCACTGGCCTCCATGTTCCTCTCTACTGTTTAATAACCTGTTCACCGGCCTGTTTATGATGTTATATGTGAGACAGACAGACAGACAGACAGACAGACAGACACACACACACACACACACACACACACACACACACACACACACACACACTGAAAAGCATACTTGTCTGCTGCAGAGCTGTGTGCATGGCTCTGGTCTACCAGTC
>NW_024689581.1:0-631 GCF_008729295.1 Plectropomus leopardus | reverse complement strand
TGACACAAAACACGTTCACTCACGCTAAATTTCGCTATATTTAATATGAAATAAACATTTTGTAATATCTTCAGATACTCAGGTCAGTCTCGTTTTTGTCCACTGGGTGGTGCTGCAGTATTTCTCCAGTATTTCTGTTTGTTTTGGGGGTTTCAGAGGAGAGATGCTGCTCTGATTTGTTTACCTCATCTGTTGTAGTCTCCTAAAAATGTTTGTTTAATGACTTTTTTTTGTTTTAATCTCTAGGAACCATTAAAACCTCAAGGATAAATTTGCCTTATTTTGAAGGAAACCCTTTAAAAAGCTTTAGATTTAAGGAGTGATGCTGTTTGTTTTTTCCCAGTTTGACCTCTGCAGATGTAATTTTACATTAAGATGAAAACAGTGACATTTGGGCGCTCTCTCTCGCTCCAGCAGTCTTATTCCCCTCTGGACTATTTTCAGCATAAATGTGTCGTGCGATCCGGGATGCAAAGCAGATTAAATGTAGAGATCTTTGCACGTATGGATGTTGGTTTCAGTGGAGGAATCACCACTGGAGATGAAGACATGTCCTGCATGTCTGGCACTCACACAGTGGGAATATATGCACGTGTGTGTGTGTGTGTGTGTGTGTGTGTGTGTGTGTGTG
>NW_024689580.1:0-530 GCF_008729295.1 Plectropomus leopardus | reverse complement strand
ACAAAGAAGAGAAAAAAGGTTTTTCTTCGATGAAAAATGTGGAAAAAGTCAACTTTCTAACGCAGGTGGAGTGACTCGATGGGAGGGTAAGATTAAGAAGGAGAAGAAGAAAGTTATGTCCAAAAAAACAAAAAAAGAGAGAGAGAGGGAGGGATGGATGGATGGAGGGATGGATGGATGGATAGATGGAGGGGGTCGAGCTCTTTGCATATTTGAGGAGAAACTGTCCGACTGTTTGGCCCGAGTCCAGGAGGTGAAGCACACAAAGAGCTCATTCTGTGGAACCAGGACGCCTTTTCTTTCTGTTTTTGTTGTTTATCTGTGTGTGTGTGTGTGTGTGTGTGTGTGTGTGTGTGTGTGTGTGTCTGTGTGTGTGTGTGTGTGTGTGTGTGTGTGTGTGTGTGTGTGCAGTCGACACCGTCAGATGTTCATTTTTAATTATTGACAAGTGAAGGATTAGTGGAGGTGGAGGTTGGGGAGCTGATAACTGAATTATTGAACTGTTTCTCTCCAGCGCTGCCCTCGGTCGC
>NW_024689579.1:0-356 GCF_008729295.1 Plectropomus leopardus | reverse complement strand
ATATATATATATAGTTTACATTTAAATAGTAATTTAACAAACTTTCGAGCCACTGACAAACTTCTGATTACAAGGTCAAAATGAACTTTTATGCCTGATTATTACTTTGTATGTTTTGAGCTATAAAATGTATTTCTGGCTTTTATGTTAGATTATGTTAAAAACTGCATGCCTGTAACACATAAGCATACTGTAGTCATACACTAACACACACACTCCCCTTTTTATTAATTTGGCCAAATGTCAGGCCTGCTCGCCAAGCTTTTCTCATGTAATTAAATAAATCAGCAGTAAGAGAAATACGAGGCTGTGGATCTGTTCAGGGGAAATGATGACATAAATGTCTGTCTCTAACC
>NW_024689577.1:0-1162 GCF_008729295.1 Plectropomus leopardus | reverse complement strand
CACAATTAACATAACGGTTGTTAAAGTCTCTCAGTGTCTTTCAAAAGAAAGTGCCCTTCAAGGGAAGGTACTCTTCATGAGTCCAAATGTTTCTGCCACTTAGGACAACATAAACACAAAGCTAACTAAGGAGGTAGGCACCACCACCTTGCCTCCTACTGAGTGCAGGTTTGCCCACTAATCACTCAGTTGCCTCCCAAGGTTACCTACTAACTAAACAGTCCAGTCTCTTAGGTAACCTCTAGCAAGGACTTATACTACTTCTGTTGGTCCTCAACTGGAATCAAGACCACCAGCCTCCGCACATCCCTGCGAAGGACAATGGTTGTAGGTAAGTCAGCGTTCTCTCTCTGGACACTGGACACAAAAGGGCCAGGAAGACCCATGCAGGTTTTCAAGTCCACGTCACGGACGATCCCCCTCTTGTCAGGATATGTAGCGACGACTCGGCCGAGCCGAAACTGTCCCCTCAAAGCATTTTGATCTGCTAACCAGACCACATCTCCAACCTTGACGCTTCTCTCTGTTCTGTGCCACTTGTGCCGGATGAACAGGTTTGGGCCTGCCAATTCGCTCCACTTCGACCAGAACTTGTCCACTCCAGCCTGGACAGCTCTTAGCCTCAGCCAAGGATAGGTCTCCATGTCGATCCCGTGCATGTCTCCTCCCTGTCCAGTGCGTCCCAGGATAAAAGAGTTGGGAGTCAAGTACTCCACTGCATCCTCTTGCGCCTTGGCGTCAATGGGTCGATCGTTAGTCAAGTTAGCTGCCCAGTATAGAAGGGTCTGGAACTCCCCCCAGGTGTAACACCAGTCATTCCACGGAGGCTGTTGAGGGCTCTTTTAATGAGCTTAACCGCTGCCTCGGCTGCCCCGTTTCTGTTGGGTGCGTCCGCAGGATGGAAGTCCCACTGCCACTCTGTACCATTTCTGGCATCTATGCCCTCGACAGACGCCTTATGCAAACAGGCACGGTGCTTGTGTAGGTCTCTCAGTGCAGGTTTAGCGCCTACGAAATTCGATCCTCTGTTCGACCATAGCTTCTTCGGATGCCCCCTCAGAGCAGTGAACCGAGAGTAGGCCTGAAGAAAGCTTTCAGAAGATTGATCGTCAACGATGTCAGCATGGACGGCTCTGGAAGCCATGCAGCAGTAAACCACCCC
>NW_024689576.1:0-1155 GCF_008729295.1 Plectropomus leopardus | reverse complement strand
CCAGATCAGCATTTACATGATACATAATAAATCAAAAATACATGTCATGCAATATAAATACCAGGGTTTTGCAATATTTATACGTTGCATTAATGCACACTGGACTGGATTCTGCACACTGCACACTTTAGGTCAACTTAATTAATTAAACTTAAGATATTTGTGCTGCAACTCTACTTCTGAAAAACTGTACAATCCCTCTATTTCACCTTTCCTACATACTTAAATTGCTTCTATGTTTTTCATCTTATGTTCTAATTTTTTTAAATTAACTATTTTATTCTTCCATTATGTTAATTGTTTTGCACTAAGACACCAAATCACATCTCTTGTATATGTAAATGTACTTGGCAATAAAACCGGATTCCGATTCTGATTCAGAGTTCGGCAGTTCGGGCAAACCTGCATATTAACGCATAGTTCCCCAGACAAATGTTCGGGCGGCAGACAGGCAGCAAAACTAGACTTGTCAAAAGTAAAACCTATTTGTACCCCAATTAAAATTCAATCAAAATTTAAGACAACAAATCATAGTCTGCTTTTGTGTGATGAAAGTATCTCTTCTTTTCGTCAGGATTCCTGCTCCCTTCAGTATGTCGCCAATAATCAAAATGGTTTCCATCCCATTGAGCTCGTGGTGGAGGACTTTGCCAAAACATTCATTCAGCTGCACTACTCTGATGGATCCAGCACTGTCAAGGGACAACATACACCGGGAAGGTATAAACGAGCCTTCCCGGAGTTTTACATTACAGATCAGCCGACCACCACGACACCAGAGCCGACCACCACGACACCAGAGCCGACCACCACCACCCCAGAGCCGACTACCACCACACCAGAGCCGACCACCACGACACCAGAGCCGACCACCACCACACCAGAGCCGACCACCACGACACCAGAGCCGACCACCACGACACCAGAGCCGACCACCACGACACCAGAGCCGACCACCACGACACCAGAGCCGACCACCACCACACCAGAGCCGACCACCACCACACCAGAGCCGACCACCACCACACCAGAGCCGACCACCACCACACCAGAGCCGACCACCACGACACCAGAGCCGACCACCACCACACCAGAGCCGACCACCACCACACCAGAGCCGACCACCACCACACCAGAGCCGACCACCACGACACC
>NW_024689575.1:0-530 GCF_008729295.1 Plectropomus leopardus | reverse complement strand
AATTACGTACAGCTACTTGTGATGAATGTACTAGCCACTTAATTTTTTCACAAAAAGGTGCTGTTTTTCTGTCAGAAAGAAAAACCTGTCATTTTGGTTTGAACCAGAATTAATGCCAAATTTGGATGAAAGAGCTCATACAAATATTCTCAGCTAAATATAAATAAAGTCAGAACCCCAGTTATTGTCTGTGGAGCTGCTCCAGGTGTTGCACGGATTGGACAGTCGAGGACAGAGTGGTGCACGTTCACACATCAGACGGACACGTTCTCTCTCATTCTTTTCAGAAAAGACCAAGAGGAATAAAGCGGAAGAGGAAAGCTGGGGCTCATCCTCCAAGGAATTCAAGTAAACCTTTTTAATCGGATTTTTACATACTTTTGAAAATATTGTGTGTGCTGAGAAAAACTCTTAAACATTTTGGGAAATACACATATACGTGTCTTCCTCAGTGTCATCTCTGTGTGTCAATTCTGAGTTTCTGAAAGTTACATTTTCAGGCAAGCTTAATCTTACTGCTCAGTCCTTGT
>NW_024689574.1:0-247 GCF_008729295.1 Plectropomus leopardus | reverse complement strand
CCTCTGCATGTGTGTGTGTGTGTGTGTGTGTGTGTGTGTGTGTGTGTGTGTTGCAGCTCTTGCTCATTTCCAGTCAGAGCACCCGTAGGGCATCACTGTGTGGTCACTGTAGGGTGTCCTCGTGTCCTCCCCTCTCCTCAGCCACACCATCCTAACCCAAACTGACACATTCACTGTCCCGCTCTCATGGATATACGTGACTCTGTGTGTGTGTGTGTGTGTGTGTGTGTGTGTACACTCTATGGGT
>NW_024689573.1:0-409 GCF_008729295.1 Plectropomus leopardus | reverse complement strand
AAAACGGTGTGTGTGTGTGTGTGTGTGTGTGTGTGTGTGTGTGAGATAATAAAGCGGCGTCGGGGCAGGATATTGTGCCAACAGGGCAGAGAGCCGGGGCAATTAGCAGAGACATTACAGCTGATATTCACATCATCAACGCCGACGTGGGCAAACAGATGACGAGTCCTAATTAATACACAAGCCATCAACACTGTGTGTGTGTGTGTGTGTGTGTGTGTGTTGTGTCTGGAAACACACACACACACACACACACACACACACTCTGGAGGGAGATGAAGAGCAGCAGATAGATGGAGGTCAGTGCAGGCTGGCAGAGCGCTGGAGTCTAATAAGCAATCAGAGAGGGTTTGTAATGACTCTGTGTGTGTGTGTGTGTGTGTGTGTGTGTGTGTGTGTGTCTCTTACA
>NW_024689572.1:0-444 GCF_008729295.1 Plectropomus leopardus | reverse complement strand
TGTGTGTGTGTGTGTGTGTGTGTGTGTGTGTGTGTGTGTTTCCTGAGCTGAGGCTCTGCTGCAGTCAGATGTGGTACTTTTAGAGGATGTATGGTCATGCTGTGGAAATGATTGGTTTACATACATCCCCACAGTGTGTGTGTGTGTGTGTGTGTGTGTGTGTGTGTGTGTGTGTGTGTACCTTGTAGGTGCATGTGACTGAGTGCATCCATGCATACATCCATCCTCAGCACATCGGTGTGTGTTTGCATGTGTATGTGTGTATCCATGCATGAATGCTGGAGTCTGTGTGTGTTTGAACACATTTGTATCAAACGGAACATTTTCTGAATTCATCCACGTTGTTTATGTTGCCTCCCTCGAATTGATGTCGACAAAACTGTGTTAATAATTCAGCTCTGGTTTTGTGTGTGTGTGTGTGTGTGTGTGTGTGTGTGTGTGTGT
>NW_024689571.1:0-927 GCF_008729295.1 Plectropomus leopardus | reverse complement strand
AAAATATTTTAAAATGTATAATTATTATAATTATAGATATAGCTATTTGGACATTTATATCTAGCTGATTAAAAAGTATTGTTTTTCCAAATCTAAATCTAATTCCCTCCGAATTGCTCATTGCCATTTTTCCAGTGCTTTCAAAAGAAAGCAAACCAATTTGCTCAAGGTTCACTAAATCTCCAAAAGGGAAAAATTTGAAGTGAATTAGTGGTAAATAAAGAATATAAACATAACCTATGACCTCCAGATCATTAAAGGGCATCACCAAACAATCAGTACTTTTGCAATTTCACTGATGTGTTCTATTAAATCTTGAATATTTTATAAATGTTTTGATCATAAAAGTTATGCATTTAGACCTACGCCCAAAAATTCGTTTTAAAATGTTTTTTGGCGGGTTTACACTCCAATACATCCCTGCATTTAAGTGTCTCTGTGCAGCAGGTGGTTTCCATGCAGCACTGTGTGTGTTGTGAAATGACTAAAGCGTACACTTAGGGGAAATAAAGGGTTAATTTGTCATGCTGTATTGCGATCTCTGACATGCAACGCCCACACATTCACAAACACTCTGCAAACAAATATGTACATGATCAATATCCAGGAGCAAAACCTGTTTACACCTCTGCCTTTGTGAGTGTATTTGTGTATATGTGTGTGTGTGTGTGTGTGTCTGTGTGTGTGTCTGTCTGTGTGTGTGTGTGTGTGTGTGTGTGTGTGTGTGTGTGTGTGTGTGTGTGTGTGTAAAGATGTTATCTTGCTGTCCTAACCCCTATCCCTCTGACTGAGTGATATACACAACCCTCAGGTACTGCAGAGGCACACCTGCCACTTTTCACCTGCTCCGTTTCTGCGTGAACGATGGACAGTTAGTGCTGCAGCCATTTGAGCTCATACTTTCACTGAGTGGTGATTTAGTGGTTA
>NW_024689570.1:0-701 GCF_008729295.1 Plectropomus leopardus | reverse complement strand
GTGTTTTCAGTGTTTTCTGTGTTTTCAGTGTTTTCTGTGTTTTCTGTTTGCAGGAGAGCTCAAAGGAAAGCAGGTGCGTGCACAGGTGGACCCCCCGCGGTGCCAAAGCAGGTGACTTTTAGGCCTCTGAGAAGAGAAGTTGGTGTGGTCCATGGCATCAGATCTCAGTTACACGCTCGTCGTATGTTCGTGTAAGTCGAACCCCTGCCCCGTCCCCCTCAACTTCGCTTATTGTCACAAAATCGTAAAACAAAAAAAAAGGTCATGTGAGGTTGTGTTTTTGACAATTCAAAAATTTGTAAAAGTGCCACAGAACCCCTTTTTTGGCTTTTCCAGGTCACATGATGCTAAGTGCCTGTCTGTGCTGGAAATACGCGGTAAAGTGTCCTGATGTCTTCCACAGAAGACAACAGCAAACTTATGGGGGTTTATTTTCAATCATTCTGTGTCCCCTCTCTAAATTTGGAGGTTCTTGCGTGTCCGTTAATGCAGCACAGCCAGAGCTCTCTGTAGGTTTCCATTAACCCTCAAATTACCAATATAAAATATGTCTTTTTATTTGTCTGATGTCCACAAATATTCACACGGAGGTATCTGTCCCCACTTTTCCTCCAGGAAACACAACATGCCATAACCAGCAACACTCATACTAACAGGTCCTGTGTGTGTGTGTGTGTGTGTGTGTGTGTGTGTGTGTGTGT
>NW_024689569.1:0-665 GCF_008729295.1 Plectropomus leopardus | reverse complement strand
TGGGCTCTCTCTTAGAGATAGGGTGAGAAGCTCGGTCATCCGGGAGGAGCTCGGAGTAGAGCCGCTGCTCCTCCGCATTGAGAAGAGCCAGATGAGGTGGCTCGGGCATCTAATTAGGATGCCTCCAGGACGCCTCCCTGGTGAGGTGTTCAGGGCACGTCCCACCGGTAGGAGGCCCCGGGGAAGACCCAGGACACGCTGGAGAGACCATGTCTCTCAGATGGCCTGGGAACGCCTCGGGATCCCCCGGGAAGAGCTGGACGAAGTGGCCGGGGAGAGGGAAGTCTGGGCTTCCCTGTTTAGGCTGCTGCCCCCGCGACCCGACTCCGGATAAGAGGAAGAAGATGGATGGATGGATGGATGGATGGATGGATGGAAAATCGCCACAAACAAAAATGCAAGCACCAAAATGATGTCTCTAAAAAATCACCAAAAAGTTTTGAACAAAAAAGACAACAAGCTGCCAAAAAGACAAACTTTAAAATTGCATAAAAAAACAAAAAACAAACTCAAAACATTTGCAAAACATTTTCTTTAAAATTGCTTAAAAACGTTTTTTTTTTTTTTTTAAATTGCTAAAGTTTTCTCTAAAAATTTTCAAAATTATTTAAGGAAAGAAAATGGCCAAAATGTTTAAAATCCAGCCATTTTAAATTGAATACCCC
>NW_024689567.1:0-749 GCF_008729295.1 Plectropomus leopardus | reverse complement strand
TTTGGTGGCTGCAATAGAAATAAAGCTGCTGATGTTTTGAACATCCGTCGCCATGGTTACTGGAAGTTTTGTGCAAATCTGTGACGAAATCCCACCTCGTGTGACTGAACCAGACACGAAATATTCTGCAAAACCAAAACTGGGAGCTAAAAGAGGCTGAGAGGCTCTGCAGAGCTGCTGAGTGTTTTTCTTACATAAACTGCTTTAATGGTCCCGTACACGACGAGCGACACTCGGAATACAAATCTGACATTAAACAGGGAGGATGACGCGCGCAGCTGAGGACCGGCGGGAACAGACGGTCCGGTGGGGCGCCAGTGACATAAGACAATTATCACGCCTCTCCGTTAACGATGGAGGCGAGTGGACTGTGACTGAGCGCCACTGCGCGGGATTTTTACCAACACACACGGAGAGCAGCAAGGCAGATTTGATCAGTGAAACCTGGAGAGACCTCACTTTTCTTTGAACTCTAAGAAAACTGATTTGATTCCTCACAAAAACATGAAAAAGGCAATGAGTAACAAAACAAGAAATGAACTAAAAATTAGCAAAAAAATATTTTTAAAAATCTAAAAATAACTGAAAAAAGCAAAAAGAAAAGTAAAATAATTACAACAAGAAATAAGATTTAAAATAAAAATAAAAAAGAAATAATAATTTTCATTTTGTCTTCTGTGTCTTTTGATGTGAAGCACTTGGTGCATGTCATTTCTGTGTTGTAAAGCATGTTGGGCTGCATTTCTTCA
>NW_024689566.1:0-267 GCF_008729295.1 Plectropomus leopardus | reverse complement strand
GATTGCAGCCAAGATCCGGGAAAACTACGAAACAAAGGAGCACAACTACTCCAGAGAGGCAACCAAGTTAGTGTAAAGCAGTAAAAAGACAAGAGTGTTTGCAGATGGGGGGAGCAAGAGAAGGAAAAAGGAGCTCAGCATATCCTGGAAAGTCCCCCAGCAGACTAAAGCTATGTCAGCCTAACTAGGGACTGGTCCAGGCAACCTGAGCTAGCCCTAATTATAAGCTTTATCAAAGAGGAAGGTCTTAAGTCTACCCTACAAAGT
>NW_024689565.1:0-1532 GCF_008729295.1 Plectropomus leopardus | reverse complement strand
CCTGTATGTTAACGGCGGGGAGGGGACGGAACCGCAGGGGGCGGGGCGTGTTAGCAACAGACAGCAGCGAGGAGGGGCGGGTCAGTGTGTCACCTGTCAGTCTGACCTGAAACTGTGTCTGAACCCTCCTGTACCTGTGGAGAGGGGGCGGAGTCTGTACAGGCCCCGCCTCAACCTGCGGACTGAGCCAATCAGAGAGAGCTACATCGGCTCTGTCACGCCCGCTGACACCAGCGGGGGAGGCGGCAGCGCTGGGAGAGACGCCAACAACCAGGTGAGGAGGAAAACCAACGGAAACCGGACGACCATCCCTCAGGCCAGTCCCGCCGCAGACCTGCCAATCAACCCCTACGCCCCCAACCTGCTGACCACCAACACCCTCAGGTGCCCCTCCTCCTTGTCTCCTCCACCTGTGACATCATCGCTGACGTCACAGAGCATCAACGGTCAAAAGGAGGAGCAGAGGAGTTCTGCGGCGCCACTGACCGACAGGAACCTCCAAGCCAGTGTCGAGAGGGCGGGGAGGAGCCCTGGGGGGGAGTTGAAGAAATCCTCCTCATCCTCCTCCTCCTCAGGGAGGAGTCTTGGGGGGGAGTCGAAGAAATCCTCCTCGTCCTCCTCCTCAGGGAGGAGCCCCAGTAACACAGGTGAGCATGTTTACAGGTCAACACATTTACCAAAACAACATGACACGACGACACAACACAGAGAGATAGTTTATCATTCCAGATGAGAGATTAATCCAAGACTGATTCAGATTCAGACAACTTTATTTATCCCAAAGGACAATTCAGTTTTGTAGTTTACCAGACAGTACAAACAATTTAGCACACAAGAAAAGAAAAGAAAAGAAAAGAAAAGGAAAAAAAACAACACAATAAACAGTATGTGACCAGGAGTCACATACTGTTTATTGTGTTGTTTGTTGAGATGCTGCATCCATAAACACAAAACAACAAAACACATTTGAAACAACAGCAGCAGGTCAAAAAAAACACTGTACACAATCCAACACTGCCAATAATCCAACACTACACAGAATACAACACTAATAATCCACAAGTGCACATAATACAACACTGCACATCTTCCAACACTGTCAATAATCCAACACTGTCAATAATCCAACACTGTCAATAATCCAACACTGTCAATAATCCCTTCTTGTCAGCACGTGAGTCACATGACCGCAGCCTTCCAGAACACAGATCAGGAACGTTGGTGCATGAAAACAGCGTTCACCAGCGAGGGCCAATCAGTACCTGACAATCAACTGGAAACAGGAAATTGATTAAAACGGGCAAGATCCTCCATTGTTTACTTATGCGATGCTCTGATGTCACAACAAAACAACCGTCGGACTTTTGTTGGTTTGTTTTTACGGAATCTGATGATGTCACAGGTAAACATGAAGTTTCTTTTCTAAGGAGCTTATTTTCATTTGATCGCAGAAACAGACATCAGCCCCTGTACTCACTCCTTCTACTGTGGCCCCTGAGGGCCCCTGTCTTCACTCCTGCTGCTGTGGCCCC
>NW_024689564.1:0-305 GCF_008729295.1 Plectropomus leopardus | reverse complement strand
GGGCCAAAAGCAAACCGGTATGTATATAACATCGGCACACATTGTATGCCAGCCCCTAAATTGAATAGAAATCGTATCCTAGCAGACTTTGTAATATCAGCAAATATCGTATCATTGTCCAAAGTGTCAATATAATAGTTACTCTTAAGGTATAATTTACCCCATAAAATCCACTTAATTAGTGAGCAGTTCATCTATATATTGTCAGTATAGAACATCTACAGACAAAACTTGAGCAGGTAAACGGCCGACTGTCTGTGAGTTAAGAGAATGAGACTTATTTTATATTGAAAACAGGTATTTTA
>NW_024689563.1:0-863 GCF_008729295.1 Plectropomus leopardus | reverse complement strand
TCCCTAGCCTTTTAAAAATTATTTCTCCTTGATTTCCTGCAAATTGTGAAACATATCTGACCATTTTCCCTGTGTTTTTAAAAGAAATTGCATCAATTTGCTGAGGGTTCTAAGGCTTAAATACTTGTGAAAGGTGCCTGAAAGCAGCACAAGAAAAGTAATGTTGCTCCAGGTTTCAAAGGGTTAACCCATTATTTTTTAAGAAAGTATACATCACTAATTAAGTATTTTGTTTACAAACTGCAACTGTGTCTGAAGAAAATATGGTTAGATATTCAAAATGTTTCCTCAGCATATATTTCCTTGGCTAAATTAGCCAAAGAAATATCTGCTCAAAACCCTGACCCAAAAGAAAAGAAAGCAAGTAGGCCTGTAGGCAAACATATTGACTTCACAGGGCAAGCTCAGTGACCTGCAGATACAGACTGACATCCTATCAATGGCTGCAAGTTGACCTGACCTGTTTGTTCTTCAAGGCGCCTCTATGGCAGCCACAGAGAATCAAAGTCATTTCATCTGATTCATCTTATCTATCTCTCCTCTCCATGCAAGGTTGGCTGAGGTGAACTACCTGTCTGTCTGAGCCTGCCAGCCCGTCCCTCATATTCATCCCCTGGCAGACGCACTTCATTACTCTGGCTAAATAGACTTTCAAGAGACCCCATCAGCCATCATTTACACAGCGCGGCCCTATCACCTTTCACCACGGCCACCTCATCAGACATACGCACCCCACCATTCACACATGCATGACATAGCAACGCCATGCAGACACGTACAAACTGAACGCACATACTGCTCTCCTTCCTCCTTTACCTCCTTATCCCTCACCAGCCCATCAGTCAGAGCATGCACACACACAC
>NW_024689562.1:0-256 GCF_008729295.1 Plectropomus leopardus | reverse complement strand
TGTGTGTGTGTGTGTGTGTGTGTGTGTGTGTGTGTGTGTGTAGAAGTGGGCAGAATCTCCTTGAGAAAAATGCACACACAGTCACACTCCCCGAAATGTTACAGTACATCTGGAAAAAGAAGAAACCAAATGAACGCCTTTTGAACTTCATTACGTTCCTGTGTTGCTTTGCGCCAAATGATTCTTCTCCCTCACTGCGAATGCTCCTAATTGATCATAAAATCTTAATTAGCTGGATGTCCCTCTGTCCGTCCAG
>NW_024689561.1:0-340 GCF_008729295.1 Plectropomus leopardus | reverse complement strand
AAAAGAATAGAAAAGCATTTATTTTGGGAAGAGAATCTGATAAAATGTCCTGCCCCGCCTCCTCACAGGTCCAGGCGTGGGTCCCACGGTGGCCATCGGCGAGGAGCTCGGCCTGGTGGTGAACGCTAAGGGTGCTGGGAAGGGGAAGGTGAGCTGCGTGGTGGTTCAGCCCGACGGCAGCGAGGTGGAGGCTGAGGTGCTGGAGAACGAGGACGGCACCTTTGACATCTTCTACACCGCGCCAGCTCCCGGAAACTACGTCATCTACGTCCGCTTCGGAGGGGAAAACATCCCCCGCAGCCCCTTCAAAGTCATGGTAAGAGACGGATGTGTTGTTTTT
>NW_024689560.1:0-770 GCF_008729295.1 Plectropomus leopardus | reverse complement strand
ATAAAATTATGATTATTATAAACATAGTTTTCTGGACAGTTTTATTTAATTATTTTTTTTTAAATCGTCTCATTTCTTGCGATTTTTGGGACATTTGTCACTCATCGTCCTTTTCCATCATTTTTAAGACGTCGGACCAGTTTTCCCAGAGACGCGTGTCGGCGGTGCGGCTGTTAAAGGGTTAACGTGTTCTTCTTCGTGTGTTTGTGTCAGGAGGTGGAGCGCAGACGAGGCTCGGATCCTGCGGGTGTCGGTCAGCTCGTTTCTGGATCACCTGTCGCTCGTCATGGAGACGATGGAGGCGTTTGGTCCCCCGGTGTCCCAGTGAGGACGGACACGAGCTTCAGGACGGTCTTCAGTGTCCTGTCCTCTTCGGGACGTTTCAGCCTCAGAAAAATAAAACAGAAAAAACGGACTCAAAGTGTGACTGGAAAGTCTGAGCAGCTTCAGCTGTGAGCTGAAGTGTTTTTGGGGCGTTTTGATGTTTAACAAAGGGTTAAACAAACGTTTACTGCAGCTGGATTTTTTTTGTACTTTCTTTGTAAAAAAATAAATAAAATAAAATCAAAGAAAGATCTGCAGTTTGGAGATATTTGATATTTGTCATTCTGACGCAGAAAATGAAAATAAAAATTAATTAAAAAGTAACTAAAATCAGTAAAATGAGAATATGAGGTACGATTGTATTTAAACAACAGAAACAACCAAAAGTGAAATAAACCCTGAAAATATGTGTGTGTGTGTGTGTGTGTGTGTGTGTGTGTGTGTGT
>NW_024689559.1:0-749 GCF_008729295.1 Plectropomus leopardus | reverse complement strand
AGTGACAGGCCAGCAGGTCTTGTGTTAAGCAACTTAAAATGACTATTTTTGTGAATGGAGTCTGGCCTTGAAGAGAGCATCAATAACTTTCACTTTTATATGAGTTCTCTGTCAGAAAGATGCGTCTGTTTGGGAAGCACAGAGCATACAAATGGATAAATGAGACTTTTTTGGATTCCTCATTTACAGGAGGCATGTGAGAAACGCAGTTTTCTTTACAGATAACATGTAATAATGAAGAAATTATTATTTTGGGGGTGAAGTACACCATCATCAAACATCGTC
Organism: Plectropomus leopardus; assembly: GCF_008729295.1. Taxonomy (NCBI): domain Eukaryota; kingdom Metazoa; phylum Chordata; class Actinopteri; order Perciformes; family Serranidae; genus Plectropomus; species Plectropomus leopardus. The sequence continues at coordinate 464 of NW_024689559.1, read as the reverse complement.
CCCCTCTCATCCCATCACTCTCACTGACCACTGTTACTTAAACTGTAAAAAAAAAAGCATTTATCTGGCAACATTACATCAATGCAGTGACTCTGCTATATTTGCATGAGGCATTGCGGCAACTTTGTAATATTTATTTACAATATTTTAAAAGAGGAATAGTGTACCTTACTTTAAAACTTTAACTTATTATTCTAATTTTCTGGTATTTTTAAGATTGTTGTTGTATGCTATAAGTCACTGTGTTTTTACTGTGCATATCACAATAAAGTTCTTGAATCTTAAAGTGATGCATCCTCAGTAACGGCTGGTAATGGATGATGCATTTACGGGAACATCCAATGGTCACAGTCCTTTAAAAACATGACTGCAGCTGATAATTGCATGTTGGTGTAGAACACTGCAGTAAAAACACTGTGTTGGCCATATCTCTGTTTCTTCTCACACACACACACACACACACA
>NW_024689558.1:0-815 GCF_008729295.1 Plectropomus leopardus | reverse complement strand
TCCTGCAGGTTTATCAGTGACTGTCAGAACCTAAAGGTTCAGGACGGCGTAGAACCTCCTGCAGAGAGGTTACGTAAAGACGAGAAAATTATTTGCAGAAAAAAATTATTTAAATAAAAACATACAAAATTTTATAATTTTTTTTTGTAAAAAAATAAATAAATAAAACCACAATTTTTTTATTTAATTTTTTTTTTTCACAGAAAACGTGAACTCTAAACTTGTGGATCTGCAGGTTTGGAAGTCATTAAAAAATCACCAACATTTAAGAAAAGAAACTTTCAGATTCACAAAAAAATTGACAGAAAAAAAAAGAAAAACATTTTTTAAAGAGAGTGTGCGCACGTGTGTATGTGTGCATGTGCGTGCGCCTGTGTGTTTGTGTGTTTGTGTGTGTGTGTGTGTGTGTGTGTGTGTGTGTGTGTGTGTGTGTGTGTCTTGTTCTGCAGAAACTCTCAGCCTGCAACTCTACACATGTGGGTACATATACACACACACACACACACAGTAACAGGTTACAACCTTCAAAAGACTGAAGATCAAGATCCTGTTACTGTGTGTGTGTGTGTGTGTGTGTGTGTGTGTGTGTGTGTGTGTGTGTGAGGTCATCAGCAGGTCGGGGGGGAAGTGAGTTGTCAGCCTGTCGGCCTATCAGCTGACAGATCACCTGCTGATTGACAAGTGTGATCATTACCATGGCGACAGGCTGTCTGTCTGATTTAGGCTCTCTGAGGGGGTCCTGGAAGAATCCTGGAAAGGTCCTGGAAAAGGGTTCTGTGTGTGTGTGTGTGTGTGTGTGTGTGTGTGTGTGTGTG
>NW_024689557.1:0-407 GCF_008729295.1 Plectropomus leopardus | reverse complement strand
TCATGACAAAGAAGATTTTGCCAATGATGAAGTTAGGAAATCTGTCAGTTCTGTTTTCATGTTTAAGAATATACAAATATGATATGACTAATATGCAAGCAGCAGAATACAGATATATATAGCGCATTAATGTTGGTTCACTGGAGTTACTATAACTTTGAAAGATTGATTTAATTTAACTTTTTATTTTAAAGTTGCAATAACTTCACAAAATTAAGTAAATGTAACTCAGTTTATAAGTAAACTTAACAATTAGATGTATATTTAAAAAAACTATAGATAAAAATATGTTTAATAGTTACATTTTTGAAGGCAATTAGCTTCATCTTTTGTTTTTGGAGTAAAATCAACTTGTCATATTTTACAGTTCACACACACACACACACACACACACACACACACACACA
>NW_024689556.1:0-803 GCF_008729295.1 Plectropomus leopardus | reverse complement strand
CCTCTGTCCTCTCTGTCCTCTCTCTCTGTCCTCTAACTGCCTTTTTAATCTGCACTTTTTTCTTTCTTTTCCTGAAAGTGTCGCTGAGACGTGTTTTTTTACTTCCTGTCCTCTAACTGTTCATGTTTTTGTTTTCTGTCTCTTCTGTGTCCCCTCCATTGTGGACGGACAGTTTACGCAATGGAAATCAACCGTAAGTATCTCTAATACAGACAGGAAGTGAATTGACAGGAAGTCAGATGCACAGTGAAATACTTTGTGTTTCCTGTGGCTGTTTCACAATAAAAGCTGCGCTGAGTTTGTGGAGGTGAAAGTTCGTAGCGGCGTCAGGAGGAGCTCCGAGGCTGACGGCAGTTCGGCGTAAATCCTGACAACAGATGACGTCGATATTTTGATGGTTTTCGTGTTAAGCACGAAAACCCTCGAAACGTCTCCCGCTGACGTCTTCAGTTTAAAACACATTTTATCTGCACTTTTTGATCTGCGCTTATGAAATAACAACATCTGCTGTTTGAGGTGGACATCAGTGAGACAGAGCGTGTCCTATGTGTCTCAGCTCCATGTGGGGACAACATGTACGATGAGGATGGGAAGAAGCTTCCTCCCTGTATCCCCGGCGCCTGGCTCACTCCTGCCATCATGGCGTGCTACCTGCTGGTCGCCAACATCCTGCTGGTCAACCTGCTCATTGCCGTCTTCAAGTCAGTGATACACACACACACACACACACACGCACGCACACGTGCACACACACACACACACACGCACGCACGCACGCACACACACACACACACACACACACC
>NW_024689555.1:0-636 GCF_008729295.1 Plectropomus leopardus | reverse complement strand
CACACACACACACACACACACACACACACACACACACACAGCATAATTATAGGAGATGGGGTGCTGGCTGGGGATCCATTTGAACACACAAATAAACGAAAAAGGAACAATTTGCATCAAGAACCCAAAGAGAGGTGATCGATCAGGGACGCTTGATTGCTGTACTAATTTATTTTTTTCTTGTATCTTGATATATTTCTATAAATAGTGCGTCAACTGAGCGATTACTCCATCCACAGAATTCATAGCAATTTTGATAGTTCATCTGAAAGCCACCACACACACTCTGTTTTCTGACATGTACTATCATTTTATGATTAAGGAAAAAAAGGGAATAAATCTAAAAAGGAAAAAGACACATTAATGGAAATAATCCTTAATAGCAGCACTAAATAAATAAAAAAGGAGAAAAAATAAATGGAAATAAACCTCCAGTGAGCTAAGATTTGGCATTAATATCTGTTGTACTCAAGATGATGATAAAAAATCCCCCAAAAACCAGTGAAAGCTTCATCAGTAGGAAAATATTTTGCAGTGTTACTCATCAGCCGTCCCACACAGAGCGCACACTGACCTCTGTGATGGAGGAGCACCACGGTGAGGAGCAAAAGGCTAAAGACAAAACTGAAGGAGGAA
>NW_024689554.1:0-1028 GCF_008729295.1 Plectropomus leopardus | reverse complement strand
GCTCCCTTGTTTCCTAGTTTCCCTGGATCCTGGCCGTAACCTTGACTGTGCCTGACCGTGGTGATAGCTGTGCTGATGCTGCGACCCTGCCTTTGGTTGTGCTCGTGCTGTGGCTGTACTGATACTGTGCCCCTCGCTCGCCCTGATTGTGGTCTGGTCCAGGTTGCGCCGATACTACAGACATACTTTAAGATGATGTTTTTATCCCATATGGGCTCCACTACACTGTGGCATTTTTATATATTTTCATGCCATTTTGGATACCATACTATTTTATCATGCTTTCATTCCATTTTGGATGACCTAGTATACTATGGTGTTTTTATGTATTTTCATGCCATTTTGGACAACATACTATACAATTATGATTTTATGTATATTCATGGCATTTTGGACAACATACAATACTGATAAATTACTATACTATGACATTTTTATGCCAGTCTGGACGACATGCTATACTATGAAGTTTTTTTTATGCCATTTTGCATGACATAGTCGACATATTTATGTTTTTGGCATTATATAGTTTCGCATTTTTTCATGACCTATTATAATATTATTTTTGTGACATTTTTAGCCTACCATACTGTGACATTTTTATCATGAAAAACTACATTATGGCTTTTTAGGAATGTTTATGCATTCTTTATTATTTACATAAAATAAAAAAATAAACTATGAAAAAGCTTTTCATGACAAATCATCGTATGACTTTCTTCTTAACTTTTTTGGCATACTATACTATGATGATGATGATGATGATGATGATGATGATGATATATCTTAAAACAATCTATATTATGATATATCAAACAATGACATTTTTAATGACATACTATACTTTGACTTTTTATGCCTCTTATAGCATCATATACTCTGACAATTTCCATGATATATTATACTGTTACATTTTTTTATGATAAACAATTCCATTGCTTTTTAAAACTTTTTGTCATGCTATACCGCAACATTTTTCATAACATACCTTGTCTTTATATGGTATACTATGGTATGAATTTTTCCAT
>NW_024689552.1:0-420 GCF_008729295.1 Plectropomus leopardus | reverse complement strand
ACACACACACACACACACACACACACACACACACACACACACACACAACCAGCTCTTAAAATGAAATAATATTTCAACAAGCTGCGCTCAGTCATAATATTTAATGTGCATTGATATTATAATGCACACACTAGAGAAGCAGATACACAGATCAGTCAGCACGTTTTTACACAAAATCATAAATGCATCGAATTGTGTCTCCTGTTCTATTTAATTAATGTGCACAAATAGTTGTTGTCTGATTCATTTTATAGTAATCACACATTCATATGGTGTTTGTACTTTAGTGCTGTGTTTATGTGTTTCCCTCTAGTCGACGTAACCCCATGGGTTTGATCGTGGCTCTTGATGACAACAACAAGGCAGCCGGGGAGCTATTCTGGGATGATGGAGATTCCAGAGGTATTGTGAGCAAGATGC
>NW_024689551.1:0-954 GCF_008729295.1 Plectropomus leopardus | reverse complement strand
ATCAGCCAGTTATTGCCTGGTCTCCAAGAAGATGTAATTTCCTCTCTTTAGGCACTAACTGGATGTTTTTCTTATTGAATAAAATACGTAATATTTTTTAGCAATATGATAAAATGATTTAGATGAATGAGTGTGTATGTGGTAATAACAATAAAAATAAGTGATTTAAAACTGAAATTTCTTAATAAACCTCAGTTGATGTATCTTTAGTAAAGGTGAGAGGGCCATTTGTTGCCTCGGTGCCGTCAGCGAGCACACGGTTTGTTCTGTCGTTTAGTTTTAGTTCTGTTAGCAAAGACAAGAAGCAACTGTTCTTACCACACTAGAGGAGCACACAAACTTTCTGACAGCTCTAAGTGCTCTCACACACTCACACACACACACACACACACACACACAGACACACAGATTGATAGACGCATTGTCTCCTCTGTCTCTCTCACACTCACACACACACACACACACACACACACACACACACAGATCTAATGAAGTGTAAACGATATTCTCTCCAGACCACCGCTACAAAAATGGAATTTGCACTTTATGAAACTGTCTCCGCACATACATTTGACACACACGCACACGCACACACGCACACACACACACACCTCACAGCTTTAAAAGGTGTCATTTGTCCGCTTCAGTAACCAAGGTGAATATTCACCCTGACAGCTCCAAGAAAAGAGACAGAAAGAGAGGAGCAGAGAAGAGTCATTGTCAGGAAAGAAAGAGAGAAAGAAAGAGAGAAAGGAAGAGAAAAAGAAAGAAAAAGAAAGATCAGCAATCCATTTTATATGAGCTGAAAGCTCTTTAAAGAAAGATAGAGAGATGATGATTGCTGGACTCATACTATCACCCTCTGGCCACATAAAGAACAGCAGGCTGGTTTTCTCTCTCTCTCTTCTGTGTGTGTGTGTGTGTGTGTGTGTGTGTGTGTGTGTGTGAACTGGT
>NW_024689550.1:0-735 GCF_008729295.1 Plectropomus leopardus | reverse complement strand
GTGCGCGTGTGTGTTCAGTGGATGTGACAGTATTTGTTTCAGCGATTTGTGTGCGTGTTTGTAGCGGACACATTTAAAAAGTGCTTGACTTTTAACAATCCCACTTCTCTGCTTTTCCCCGCCCGAAAAAGACGAGACGAGAGGGGTGCTTAGTTGGTAAAAAAAAAAAAAAAAGAAGCCGGGCTATGTGCTGGATCAGACAGGCTGAGTGGGAGGAACAATGACCTAGTTTCCAAAAAACACTCGGCAACTCTACCGGCACCACAAGCGCACTGGAGAACAGATCACGCAATGTACTGCCTTTATCAAATCTGGCTGAGTGTGTGAGTGTGTCTCTTTCTGTTTATCCACATTTTTTTGTTTTGTTTTCTTCACTCTTTCATTCTCTCATTCTTTCATCTGTCATCTCCTGTTTTTTTTGCTTCTCTGTTCTTTACTTCTCTCTCTTTCCCCTGCTCTCTTTCTCTTTTATCTGTCCTACTTCCGGCTAGACGGCACTTGGCTGGATGGGGACGAGTGTGTGTGTGTGTGTGTGTCTAAGCGTGTGTGTGTGCGCAAAGAGTTAGTAGCTGTGTCACACCGCACTGCTGGGAGGCCACAGGTTCCCTGACTGCTGTCTGAATCTGAACAGGACAAGTCACAGCATGCAAGCACCCCTCGTTCTCACTCTCTCTGCTCGTCTCTACCTCTCTCTCTTTCTCTAACACACACACACACACACACACACACACACAC
>NW_024689549.1:0-479 GCF_008729295.1 Plectropomus leopardus | reverse complement strand
GTGGATGCACCTGTACTTTACTTGAGTATTTTAACGTCATACTGACTTTTATTTTTATTCTGCTACATCTGAGAGGTACATATTGTACTTTTTACTGCACCACATTTATTTAATTACTTTATAGATTTGGATTATTGATACCAAACATCAACACTGATAAATGATGATAAATTATTGAAGGTTAAAGCACCCAGCAGTTTATAAAGTGATTTAAATGAGCTCCACCTTTACCAGCTGCAGCATTAAACTGATCAACACATTAATGCATCAAAAATATTATGTAGATTATTAGGCCTCATGAGTACTTTTACATTTAGGTACTGAAGTACTTTTTGATGCTGATACTTCGAGTTTGAATGCTTTTACTTTAAACAGAGTATTTGTACACTGTCTGATTTTACAACGATAAAACATTTTTTCTGTCTGAGAGGAAAATTACTCTGATACAACACACACACACACACACACACACACACACA
>NW_024689547.1:0-393 GCF_008729295.1 Plectropomus leopardus | reverse complement strand
ATGTAGTATTATATTATATTATGTAGTATAATATTATGTTATGTAGTATTATATTATGTTATGTTGTGTAGTATTATACTATATTATGTAGTATTGTATTATATCATATTGTTTCGTTGTACTTGATCAAACGTGTGTGTCCTCAGGCTCTCTGTGCAGACTGGGTGTGTGTCTGGAGCGCTCGTGGCGGCAGAAGAAGCTGATGGCCCCGGGCTGCGAGCCGGCCTCGGTGAGGGCCATGATGGACGCCCTGGGGCCCCTGGTCCTGGGTCAGAGCCTGGCCGGGGCCGGAGGGGGGGGCTTCCTCTACCTGCTGACCCGGGAGCCCCGACAGCAGCAGGCGGTGCTGCAGGTCCTCCACAACACGCCGGTCAGTGATCCACATACACACAC
>NW_024689546.1:0-407 GCF_008729295.1 Plectropomus leopardus | reverse complement strand
GTATTTTTTAATTAAGTTGCTGATTGCTTTCTTTCCATATTTTTGAACTTAATAAAGCCAATTCGCTCCCGGTTTCAAAGGGTTAAGTAATAGACTCGAGTACTTCTGCTGCTGTCGTAGTATTTCTGTTAGATTCCTGACTTTGAGCCAAACTATGGCATCATACCTGTCGACCACCTGGACCTGTGTGTGTGTGTCCATGTGGAAGTGTTTAAGGAGGGCATCTTCGGATCGCTGCGCAGGATCTCCAGCCTAATTAAACTCTGTGTGTGTGTGTGTGTGTGCATGTGTGTGCGCGCGCGCGTGTGTGTGTGTGTGTGCTCTTACAGCGAGCGTAGTGACATCAGACCGTGGAAGGTGTTCTCCTCCAGTTCCTCGATCTCGTTATGGTGCAGATCACTGAAACA
>NW_024689545.1:0-496 GCF_008729295.1 Plectropomus leopardus | reverse complement strand
CACACACACACACACACACACACACACACACACACACAGAGGAATGAATGCATCACTGCCACATGAGGTCACACACACGTTTTACCAGCAGTGTGTTGTGTCACAGATAAGATGAGGTTGATAACACACACGCACACACACACACACACACACACACACACACACACACACACACACCAAGTGGTTGCCGTGACGACCTGCACAGTTTGTGATTCTCACCTGCTGCGAGCGCTCAGCTGTGAACCAATCAGACGACAGGAAACAAAGAGAAAGTTTGACACACCTGAGCAGAGACGGCGTGTGCAGACAGAGTCTCGCTCTGACACATTTTCACTCATCAGCTCATCAGTGCGGATCAGCTGATCGGGATTGATCCGCTGATCAGTGTTGATCACTGTGGATCAGTGTTGATCACTGTGGATCAGTGTTGATCAGTGTGGATCAGTATCGATCAGCTGATCGGGATTGATCAGTGTTGATCAGTGTTGATCAGTGT
>NW_024689544.1:0-660 GCF_008729295.1 Plectropomus leopardus | reverse complement strand
AAAATTAAGTTCAATTATAGCTTTGCATTCAGTCCTGCATCAGCTGTAAAATGCAGAAAATAATTGCTTTGCTGCTCAGTTTTGCCTCAAACCATAGAATTATTCAGATCTAGTGTGAGATTTAGTTTAAGTCTATGGATCAACATCTGTCACACCTGAAACACTAACTGTAAGGGTGATTATTCACCTTTGACAGCTTTTGCTGATTAACCGCAATATCAGACCGCCCTCAAGTGCAGACTGGTGAACTGTTATCACAGACAACAAATCCTATTGGCTCTTGCTCGACAACTCACTGTTTTCGCATTTTTCAAAAGTGTGTGCAGGGCGGGGGACTGCTTTCAAAACTGTTTGTTTGCACACACTTTAGGGTGAAGGTTGTTCTCTGGGATTCGCTCTTGAGGACTTCCCGACTGAGTTATAACTAACGGACAGGCTGTTGATGTCTATCTGTGTCATGTGGGTTGATAAAGTGCTGAGAACAGTCCGAGTTGTATGTGTGAGTGTGCATGCACGAGTGTGTGCAAGAGGCACAAAAATTCAAGTGAACCACAGCTGTCTTTTGCCCTCTATCTGTGTCTGTTACCCCCAGATAGCATGCAGTCATTAACGCCCTTTATGTGTGTGTGTGTGTGTGTGTGTGTGTGTGTGTGTGTGTGT
>NW_024689543.1:0-2313 GCF_008729295.1 Plectropomus leopardus | reverse complement strand
TTTTTTTTAATTTTTAATAATTTTTCAAATCTACTTATTTCCGACAATTTGCATTTCTTGCCATGTCGTTCAGTGCATTTTTTTAATTATGTTTTCAAAAAAAAAATCAAACCAACTTGAAATAATTGCGAAGACGTCAGAACTCAGTGCAAGAAAAGTGATGTCAGTCCAGGTGTCAAAGGGTTAAACATGTCTTTTTTTTTTCCGTCCCGTGTCTCCGCAGTCCCACCTGTTTGTGTTACAGCTGGTCCACCGGCCGTCTGTCCGGTCTGTCCTGCAGGGTTTGATGAAGAAGAGACTCCTGCCGGCCGAGCACTGCATCACCAAGAGTGAGTTTCATTTGAATTTGTTAACTTTTTGGTACAAAATCATAAACTTTATTTATATTTCACCTTTAATCTGCTTAGCTTTGTTCAGATCTGGCGCAGGATCAGTTATTCCCTCTGCAGTTTGCCTTCAAAAAAATATTATTTTTTAAAATTGTTTTTCATGGTTTTTATTAATCCTCAGGGATTGTTTGGAGCATTTTAGTCACTTTTCATTCTTTTTTTTTTTTTTTAAATTTCAGTTGTGTTCATGCATACGGCATCAATTTTGCTACACTTTACTTACTGCTGCACATCTTTGACATGTTGTATTTTTTCTTAATTTTATACATTTTGTATACTTTATTTTTATGCTTATTTTATTAATAATGTCAGTGGGTTATATTTTATTTTCAGTTTTATGTTAAGCATTCTGTGCACTAACTTTTACTGATTTTATCTTACATTTAACTCGTATTATCAAGTGGATTTCATCTATTATTTATCTGTTCTTTTCTGCTTTTGATTTATTTTTACATGCAGGTTTTTATTGTCTTCTTGGGATTTCTAGCTCAGCTCGTACAATAAGTTTAAATGCATTATGGAAACAAAATTGCTGTGATAATAAAAAAAAATACTTAGCATGATGTTTCTTGAAAATAATTTTGAAGTTTCTTTTTTTTCCAAAACATAGAGACATTGTTTAAAAAATGGTATTTAAAGTGTTGAAAAATCAATGAATATTTGATATTTATTTAACATGTGCTTAAAACTGAAGGGGATGAAGGAAAAGCAAACTTAATTTTATTAATTCATTTAAAAAAACAAAAAACAGAAACACTTACATCCTAAAAAAACAAGTTGGATTTATATCCGAAATTCTATTGATTTATTTTATCTAATACATTTTTGTTATTTTGTCATTTAATTTCATTTATTTATTTATTTATTTTAAGTTTATTCATTTATTATTTTGTCCTTAATTGCTTTGCGTAACCATACTTTTTTTTTCCTTTTTCCTAATTTCTTTGTGTGTGTTTTTTGTTGTTGTTTAATGGATAACTGTTGAAAATAATAAAGACATAATTGGAAAATAAAACATAAAATCTTAAGAAGGAGTGCTGTTGTCTAAAAAGTTCAGGAAGCAGACGGCTGATTTCAAGCTGCTCCGCCTCCTGCAGGTTCAAAAGACGCTTCGAGCAACAGAAAAACATTTCCCATAAAGCAGTGCGGTGACTGCGCTTACGTTTTTATCGTCTGTTTGTTTCAGTAAAACGAAATTTCAGTAGCGGCACCATCCCCGGGACCCCCGGTCTGAACGGAGAGGACGGCGTGGAGCAGACGGCGATCAAAGTTTCCCTCAAATGCCCGATCACGTTCAGACGAATCCAGCTGCCGGCCAGAGGTCACGACTGCAGACACATACAGGTGGAGGACGCACACACGCACACACGCACACATACGCACGCACACTCACTCACACACGCACACACACACTCACTCACACACGCACACACACTCACTCACACACGCCAGCAGCGTCTCTCACGCTCGTGTCTTTTATTTCGTAGTGCTTCGACCTGGAGTCCTATTTGCAGCTAAACTGTGAAAGAGGGACGTGGAGATGTCCAGTGTGCAAGTACGTCCTGCATCATCGTGTCTCTGCAGCTCTCAGAGTCCCTCACGTCGTCTCGGCGTGAAATTTACCGAAAACTTTGTTCTTCCTGTTCACAGTAAAACAGCTTTGCTAGAAGGACTGGAGGTGGACCAGTACATGCTCGGGATCCTCGTCTACATCCAGAAGTGAGTGTTCAGATGTTCAGATGAGTTAAATTTAAATGATTAATAATCGACTCGATTCATCTAAAAACATAGAGTCATGACATCATGACAAAAACCTGGCATTTAAAGGGTCAAAATTATGAAACTTAATTCATATTTTATATTCATGATTAGGACTGATGTTAAAATATTAACTCAGTGAAAGTATAAAATAATAAAATAATGT
>NW_024689542.1:0-499 GCF_008729295.1 Plectropomus leopardus | reverse complement strand
TGCGGGGCGATGCGGGGTGACGCGGGGCTTTTGTGCAGGTGCGGCTGCTCACCTTGAGTTTCTGCACCGTCCTGCTCTCCTCCTCGCGGCACCACACCGTCACTCCCGCCTTGTTGTAGCGGCTGATCCATCCGTCCCCGCTCAGACACTGCTCTTTGAACGACGAGAAGTCCGAGTCGTCCGGGATCTGCACCGGCATCTCCGCAACCCGCAAACACTCCAAAAATAAAAGAAAATGGATGTAAATGATAGAAAAGAGCAGAGCTGGAGTTCAGCGTGACATCGGTGAGTCTGCGTGCTCTCAGCTGCTGGTTAAACTGGGTTTGATGGTGCAGTAACTGGAGGACGGAGAGTAAAGTGGGACAGAGATGTTTGCAGCAGCAGCAGCTGGTTTTCTGACCGTCGGCTGCGGATCTCTGCTTCCTCTCTGAGCTCTGCACAGATGGGACAGAAAACACGGAGCTCTCACTCCGCCTCCACCTGCAGGAGAGGAAAAACA
>NW_024689541.1:0-797 GCF_008729295.1 Plectropomus leopardus | reverse complement strand
GTGTGTGAGTGTGTGTGTGTGAGTGTGTGTGTGTGTGGAATCACAGGTGTCATGAATGACGTTAACGAAGGCTCTGTTCTGTCGCTGCATTTGTAAGATGTTTTGTTTTCACTCTTTTATTTGCAGATGATTTTAGCTGCGTACGTTATATTTTAAGCCAAAGAACCTACGTACATGTGTCGGCTACTTTTAGGACTTTAGCACTTTTCTAAATTTTGGACATTTTTAGGATTTGTAGATAACTGCGGGTTTGGAAGGCATGTTTTCTTTAAAAAAAAATTTAAAAGGCTTTTTTTTAAAAAATTTTGTATTTAAAATTTTTTTTTTCTGTACTTATTTTGGTTGATTTTTAATTTTTTTCAAATTTGGCTTTTATTATTATTATTGTGTTTACATTTTTTCCCTCTAAAATTATTGGCCAATATAAATATATACAGTATGTATTTTACTTTAAAATCTGCAAAGGCGTGTTTTCTTAAAAACATTTTGACAATTTTTTATGAGTTTTTTTTTGCAGATTTTTATTTTGACTTAATATTTTTTGTGCTTTTTTAAAAAAAAAACTTTAAAATTAGCTGTGGAGATTGTCCAAAAAAAAGTGTCTGCAGTGTGCAGCACGGCCGAGGGGGGGCGCTGCAGCCGCAAACAGCAGCCGACTGTTCGTCTCATTTCACACGTTAACATGAGACATTCAGTGGTGAAGCCTTCGAGTGGAGGACGGACAAATGTCCTCACAGGCTCGGATAGAGCGAGGTTTGTGTGTGTGTGTGTGTGTGTGTGTGTGTGTGTGTGTGTGT
>NW_024689540.1:0-422 GCF_008729295.1 Plectropomus leopardus | reverse complement strand
CTGGGTACTGTGTGTGTGTGTGTGTGTGTGTGTGTGTGTGTGTGTGTGTGTGTGTGTGTTTGTGGGATAGAAAGAAAGGAGAAAAAGAGCAAGAGATGTAGCAGCATGCTCTCCCAAAAAACGTGTGTGCAACTGTGTGAGAGAGAACACGACAGCTTGCATGAAAATCCCTACATTTGCGATCGTGCGTGTGGATGTGTGTGATACAGCTTAGTGCATTATGTTGCGGTGTGTTTTTTTTTTTTCTCTCAGTGTACACAACTGCCAAAATGTCATTCCAGTAACACAACGATCATCAAAGCCTGCGCCATCTATCCTAAAGACCATCTAGTGATATTCATAAAGAGCATAGCAGATAACAGCCTTGTCATGTTAGCTCCTCCATAATCCAGACGTCTAGCCTTTCATCTACACCCGTGTGT
>NW_024689539.1:0-613 GCF_008729295.1 Plectropomus leopardus | reverse complement strand
TCCTCTTCCGCGTGGATCTCCTCTACAGGAGGTGAGGGGGGTGAGGGGGGTGAGGGGGGGTAGGATCTGCCATAGTGGCGATAACGCTGCATGGACCGTCTCAGGTCTCAGCGGAAGCCAGGAACAGGATCAAGCCCGTCCAGAACCGGACCAGAACTAGACCAGAACCGGACCAGAGCAGACAAAACCTCCTGAGCAGATATAAACTGTGCTGCACACTAAACCACTATCACAATAAATCCAAAAATATATACATTTATTTTAGAATATAAAGTGCAAGATAGAAAAAAAAAAGAATTAGCACCAAAACTATTTTAAGCTTTTCAAAAAATGTGACCAAAAAGTTTTAAAAAGTGATAAAAACAATCCGAAAAAACAAATATTCCAAGTTATTGATCATCCAGCAGAAAGGCAGTGATCAAGGAGGAGGACAAAGAGTGACCGAGCCGGGCAGGAGAAAGAAAGAGCTCCTCCTCTTCCTCTTCCTCGTCTTCCTCCCAGCAGCTCCACAGTCTGCAGAACCCGATCCACACTATTATTAGAGCTGACAAACCCGGGGACACTGTGTGTGTGTGTGTGTGTGTGTGTGTGTGTGTGTGTGTGTGTGACATGC
>NW_024689538.1:0-858 GCF_008729295.1 Plectropomus leopardus | reverse complement strand
AAGTGAGGGAAATGATGTTACATTATAATTTTTACAGAACTTTTTCAAGGTCACTTTTTTGTTTTTAATTTCTTTTTCTTAAAAAAAAACAGCTAATTTTCAGGTATTTTTCTTCCTTTTTCTTTATTCTTCCTAATTTTTGCTCATTGCTCATTTCCTTCCTCCCATGTTTTTAAAAGAAAACAAGCCAATTTTCTCTGGTTTTAAAGGGTTAAAGCTCCTTTGTGTAGAATTTTAAGGCAATTTCAATCTTTCAAATTATTCTGATGGTATATGTTTTGGGTTTTTTTTTGTTAAAAGAGTTATATGTCACAAGGCAGGGTAGTGATGTCATGAGATATCATGAGAGACTAGGTAGTGTCTTAGATTTTGGATAGCGTAATATTATCCTGGTTTTAAAGGCTGCAAGTGATGTCATTTTCTAAACTTACAATAGAAACATATATAATAATGGATAGAAAAAAATGGACAAAACTACAAAGGTGCATTTATGAACTGGAATTATTATTTTACCCTAAAACTAAGTCTTAGTCCTGAATCAACCCTATGAGGAAGTAGGACAGGCAAGAATGACGTCACTTCCCCAAAAATGCCCTCAGTGTAAAGGTTTGCGACATTTGGTTCTCACAAGGATGGAAGTACAGAAACACTCAACACCCCATCATTCCACAAACTCAGCCTATTAATATCCCCGTCCTGAAATAGACCCGAGCCACAGCACCAGTCTGAGCTCACTTCACTGGAGGAACGGCAACTGTGTCATTAGAGAGAGAGAAAGCAACACACAGGAAGTCCACACATCTGTTCCACTGTCCCACTCTGTGTGTGTGTGTGTGTGTGTGTGTGTGTGTGTGTGTG
>NW_024689537.1:0-493 GCF_008729295.1 Plectropomus leopardus | reverse complement strand
TATTTTGGCTTTAGGGAAGGAGCATACAACTTGAAATGGCTGGAGTTAAGGGTTTATTTCACTGCCATTTTTAATGCTTTCTTTTAAAAAGTTCTTTACATGTTTTGGCATTTTTATGAAGACCAGATTTTGCTGATTTAAAAAAAGGCAATTTTCAAAGAAATGTTTTTGTCTTTTTTTCTGCATTAAAAAACAATTTGGCAATTATTTTTTCTCAAAATTGTTTTGGTGATTTCTGAACCAGCCCCCAGTTAGGCTGACATAGGTTAAGTCTGCTGGGGACTTTCTAAGTTACACTGATCTCCTTTTTCCTTCTCTTGCTCCCTCCATCTGCAAACACTCACGTCTGTTTGTCACTGACTTACACTAACTCGGCCTCTTCTCCGGAGCGTTCCTGCTCCCTTGTTTCCTAGTTTTCCCAGATCCTGGCTGCAGTCTTGGCTGCGCCTGATCGTGGTGATGGCTGTGCCGATGCTGTGATCCTGCCTTTGGT
>NW_024689536.1:0-220 GCF_008729295.1 Plectropomus leopardus | reverse complement strand
GTTGATTGATCCTTGACATCGTCATTTTTATCTGCCTGATCATCTTGCACTATTTCAGTGCACCTGATCAAGTCCAAATGTCACATCTAATTCAGGTCCTCACTGTTTTTCATCCTCTCATTTTTATTGTTGCTTCATATATGAGTTTGTTGTTCATTAAGTTATTTTATTCGCTTTGTGACTTGCTGTATTCACTGTTTCATCATTTATACGTACTTAT
>NW_024689535.1:0-720 GCF_008729295.1 Plectropomus leopardus | reverse complement strand
AAAAAAAGCTAAGCAAAATAAAAATAAAAAGATAAAGATCTTATTATTGCATACCATAACAAAATGCCATGACAAAAAATTCATAAAAAAGTCATCGTATGGCATACCATAAAAAATAAAAATTCATAAATATATGTAAACAGAAGTCATATCATGCCAAAAAGAAATGACCAGGACCAGGACTGATGTCTCACCTCATCTCTCTCTGTCTCTTCCTGCAGGGAAGTTCAACCACGGTGTGTCGGCTGAAGCCAAGAAACGGACCTGGCTTGATATCACCAGTCAGGTCAACGGACTGGGAGAGAATCACAGAGAGGTTTGTTGTCGGGACAATTATATAATAATCTTTATTTGTAAAGCTCCTTTCATACAAGAAATGCAGCCCAATGGGCTCTCCAAGAAAGAAATTACACGAATCAAGTGCTTCACATCAAAAGACACAAGACATAATCAAATCTGTGTCCTGGGTCTTCCCCGGGGCCTCCTACCGGTGGGACGTGCCCTGAATACCTCACCAGGGAGGCGTCCTGGAGGCATCCTAATTAGATGCCCGAGCCACCTCATCTGGCTCTTCTCAATGCGGAGGAGCAGCGGCTCTACTCCGAGCTCCTCCCGGATGACCGAGCTTCTCACCCTATCTCTAAGGGAGAGCCCAGCCACCCTACGGAGGAAACTCATTTCGGCCGCTTGTACCCGCGATCTTGTTCTTTCGATCACTAC
>NW_024689534.1:0-857 GCF_008729295.1 Plectropomus leopardus | reverse complement strand
CGTTTCTCACAAGAAAAAAAGAGACGCAGAAAGAGCTGCATGTGTTACTTTAAAAAAAAAAAGGTTCATTGATGACAATAAAAACTAATTTGGAACAAAATGCAAAAACGTTTAAAAACGTTTTGGCTACTTTAAAAGAAAATATTTTGATGATTTTTCTTTTCATTTAAAAGTTTTTGTCAATTTTGCTTTTTTCTTTAATCTTCCTTGGCATTTTTTTTCATTAAAAAATTGGCATTTTTTTCAGCACTTTCTGAAGAAAGCATAGTTTCTAAACCCACACAAGAAAGGTGATATTATTTTCTTTAAAATTATTTGCCAATTTTTAATTTTCTTTAAAATGTCTTGGTCATTTTTAAAGAAAACATAATGGCTTTTTTTTTTTTTTTTTTAACTTTTACAGTTTATACAGAAATCATTTCAGCACTTTTTCTTCTATAATTTTTTTGTCAATTTTGTGATTTGTTGTTTATTTGTTTAAGCTCAAATATATAATTTTAATATGATACGTGACAAAGAAAAGTCTTAATCTTCATGTTTGAGAAGCCGAGACCAATAATCCAGCGATCGATTATTCAAACAGCTGCAGACGCGTTTTCTGGTAATTAATCCATTAACCGTTGCAGCTCTATTGACGATATTAATAAATGAATTAATATTTTGGGTGAACTGTTTGAAAACTACTGAGGATTTTCATGAAAGTGAAGTAAAAGTAGACGCAGTACTGTGTACCGTCCCCCTGTTACACAACATGCAGTACATGCAGTACTGTGTACTCCCAGTGTTTGCTCCCCATCGACCCTCACGCTGTCGATGAGGACACACACACACACACACACACACACACACACACACAC
>NW_024689533.1:0-318 GCF_008729295.1 Plectropomus leopardus | reverse complement strand
ACCATCCAAACAATGGAACATCCCCTTCAATCCATCATCTCCCCCGAGCTCTTTGTCATACATCTTTCCATCCTTCGACTTATTGTCCCCCCCATCTTGCTTGTCCTCCTCCAGTCCTCCCTTCTCTTGATCCATCAACAAGCAGCCGCTGCTGAGGACGCTAATCAAGCTCCAGCTGTGACAAATCAGCGCGTGCAGTCATCTGTTCACCAGCGGCCGAGCCAGAAAACTTAACTCGCTCCATCACCTCTTACAGAGCGCGCGCGCACACACACACACACACACACACACACACACACACACGCACACACACACACA
>NW_024689532.1:0-1265 GCF_008729295.1 Plectropomus leopardus | reverse complement strand
GCCAGCGGTGGGAGCTATGGGGCCAGCAGTGGGAGCTATGGGGCCAGTGGCGGGCGGCGGAGGTTCTGATGGAGGTAGACGCTGAGCAGAGCACGATGTTTGGAAACTTTGAGGAGTCAAAACATCCTGACGGTCGCCGGCTGAGACTCTCTAAAACAACAGAGAGGACTGTTACTATGGAAACAACAGTGAAGATGGTTACTATTGAAACAACAGAGAGGACTGTTACTATGGAAACAACAGTGAAGATGGTTACTATTGAAACAACAGAGAGGACGGTTACTATGGAAACAACAGACAGACTGCTCGGTAACTATGGAAACAATAGAAAGGACAGTTACTATGGAAACAACAGCATCAGGTTACAGTCTCTATGTTCTGTTTCAGAGAATTTTAGGTTTTTGATGATGCAAAATTTTTTTTTACAAACAACATGACATCCAATGAATTCTTGGAGCGCCTTTGCAAAGCATTGTGGGATTCAGCATCTTTCCAGTCAAAAGATAATTTAGGTTCAAATGTTTCTATTTAAACTGATAAAATTCAAGTGTCTGAGCTCAGATTAATATTAAAATATTTTTCAGAGATGAGGTGGAAACGCCAAAAAGTACCATTTTAGAGAATTTGCGAAATTGTCTCTCACTTGTATTCAGTGTTGGGAGAGTTACTTTGGAAAAATATTGTGCCACAGATGCCCGAATACACACCGTGAAATGTCATTTGTTAGGTATTCCATTAGATCACTCAAATTAAGTTACGTAATCTAAATACTTGAGTATTTGAGTAGATTTGTATTCTTTTGAGGCAGTAGAGTAACTGTTTTCGGGCCTGGACTTTTAAGTTAGATTCACTGTGTTCAGGGGTGCAGTTTGGTTTTTTTTTTTAACTTCTTTTTATTTCCTTTCAACAGTTAGTCGTACAGTACATAAGCATGTTACATATCAAGGCCATTAATGTCTTTAAGGAGCAGTCCATGAGTTTTGGTATCCCTTCATTGCCCATGCATTGTTTCAATAAATAAGGGTGAATAGTCCTTTTTGTCCATGGATCCAGAGAAAAACAACAACAAAAACAAACAAACAAACAAACAAACAAACAAACAAACAAGTTATTACATTTTCAAACCATCATCCCGAAGAGAAAATAAATCAATTAAGTAATTAAAAATAAATAAATTATATATATACACACACACACACACACACATATACATACATACATATATATACATATATATACATACATACACATAGTAATTATAAAGA
>NW_024689531.1:0-877 GCF_008729295.1 Plectropomus leopardus | reverse complement strand
AACGCACACAGAGTATACAGACACACACACATAAACAAACGCACACAGAGTATACAGACACACACACATGCATGGACACACTGAGATGCATAACTCACACATGCAAACACACACAGGCAGCAAGACGGAGAGTTGAGCAGGTTTTAGGGAAGGAAACTGAAAATAGAGCTAGAAAGAGACCAACGACACGGGGGGTTAAAAAAAAAAAAACACAACACACCGACACACACAAGCATGTAAACACTGACACGGAGAGGAAAACAAATCTGTCCCCCTGATAGAGTGCTGTGTGCCCCAAAACTTTTTTAAAATTCATCATAAAAATGAAGTGATTCATTAAAATAGACCCCACCCCAGAGCTCCTAGCTGAGGTCCTAATGTCCTAAAATCCTACTAACATCCTAAAATCCTAGAAATGTCCTAAAATCCAAAAAATGTCGTAAATTCCAAAAAAGTCGTAAAATCCAACAAATGTCGTGAAATCCCCAAAAATGTTCTAAAATCCAAAAAATGTCCTAAATTCCAAAGTAGTCTGTAGTAAGTGTTGACATTGTAATCATTTTGAAAGCCTGTTTTCGGTTTATCGCCCTCCGGCTCTGTCTTTTATTCGTGTATTTATTTATCACTGCAGTGGCCCTGTATGCTCTTACACAAAAATCCCGAATAAACGACAGCTTTAGTTAAATGCCTCAAATGTAAAATGTAACTGTGGCTGCCAAATATTTGCTCTCAGAAGCATGATGTGAGGAAGCAGCGAGTCTCTTCTCCCTTTGAAACAGATTTCTGCCAGTTTTACGGTGACGGATCATTTCATTTAGAGTAAAGTGCCCAATAGGATGAGACACACACACACACACACACACACACACACACACAC
>NW_024689530.1:0-810 GCF_008729295.1 Plectropomus leopardus | reverse complement strand
CTGTATTCACTGTTTCATCATTTATACGTACTTATTCCTGAACTCATAAATCTGTAGTCTTTAAGGAGTAATTTTGCTGTGCAATGAGTAGTTTAATAAAATTTTCAATTATAAAGACACTTGATCTTGTGGTGTGTGTGTGTGTGTGTGTGTGTGTGTGTGTGTGTGTGTATGTGTGTAATGTTGAGTCCCTCTTCACCTGGAAAAATTACTCTGTAGCAAACTTCAAATTATGAGACTAGATTGATTAATAAGGCAAAATGAGCTTACCTTTCCATTTGAATGAGTGGTGATCGGATGTTTATAACTAACTAAAAATTACCCAAAAGCAAGGCTATAGTAAGGCAAAAATGTCAAAAAATGACCCTAAAACAGCTAAAAACACTTCAAAGCAGCATAAAATAGCGTGCTGAGAAACGCCATGGCATTAAAACCTGCAAAAAACGCCCAAAACACTATAATATAGCATGTTCAAAAAATGGCCCAAAAAGCAGGGCTATAGTATGGCAAAAATGTGAAAAAATGACATGTCCTAAAAAGTGCTTTAAACACGTCAAAACAGCATAAAATACTGTGCTGAGAAACGCCATAGCATTAAAACCTGCAAAAAACGCCCATAACACCATAATAAAGCATGTTCAAAAAATGCCCCAAAAAGCAAGGCTATAGTATGGCAAACATGTGAAAAAATGACATGTCCTGAAAAGTGCTTTAAGCACGTCAAAACAGCATAGAATAGTGTGCTGAGAAATGCCATAGCATTAAAACCTGCAAAAAACGCCCAAAACACCATAACACAGCATGTTCAAA
>NW_024689529.1:0-957 GCF_008729295.1 Plectropomus leopardus | reverse complement strand
GAGAGGGGACGACATGCAGCAAAGGGCCGCGAGCCGGACTCGAACCCGCGACCGCTGCGGCACAGCAGTGCCATTATACATGGGGTGCCTGCTCAATCCACTAAGCCACTGGACGCCCCAAGGACCTGTTATATTTTGACATTTTTGCCATACTATAGCCTTGCCTTTTTTGGTCATTTTTTATACATGCCATATTTAGGTGTTTTGGGGGCGTTTTTGCAAAATTCTATGCTATGGCGTGTTTTGAAACGCTATTTTATGCTATTTTGAAGTGTTTTGAGCTGTTTTTGGGACATGTCATATTTTGACATTTTTGCCATACTGTAGCCTTGCCTTTCCGGTCATTTTTTCAACATGCCATATTTAGGTGTTTTTGGATGTTTTTGCAAAATTCTATGCTATGGCGTGTTTTGGCATGCTATTTTATGCTGTTTTGAGATGTTTTCAGCTGTTTTTGGAACATGTCACATTTTGACATTTTTGCCATACTATAGCCTTGCCTTTTCGGTCATCTTTTCAACATGCTATATTTATGTGTTTTTGGATGTTTTTGCAAAATTCTATGCTATGGCGTGTCTTGGCACACTATTTTATGCTGTTTTGAGGTGGTTTCAGCTGTTTTTGGGACATGTCATATTTTGACATTTTTGCCATACTATAGCCTTGCCTTTCCGGTCATTTTTTCAACATGCCATATTTAGGTGCTTTTGGATGTTTTTGCAAAATTCTATGCTATGGTGTGTCTTGGCACACTATTTTATGCTGTTTTGAGGTGGTTTCAGCTGTTTTTGGGACCTGTCATATTTTGACATTTTTGCCATACTATAGCCTTGCCTTTTCGGTCATTTTTTCAACATGCCATATTTAGGTGTTTTTGGGCGTTTTTGCAAAATTCTATGCTATGGCGTGGCTTGGCACCCTACTTTATGCTTCTTTGGGGTGTTTTCAGCTGTTTTT
>NW_024689528.1:0-282 GCF_008729295.1 Plectropomus leopardus | reverse complement strand
CTGTCATATTTTCGACATGCCAAATTATGCCGTTTTTGGTTTTTCTTTCAACTTTCTTTGTTATGGCGTGTCTTGGCGGACTATCCTAAGCTGTTTAAAGCTGTTTTCAACAGTTCTTGGAAGATTCCCAATTTTGACATTTTTGCCTTACTATAGTCTTGGATTTTTGGTCATATTTTCGACATGCCAAATTATGCTGTTTTGGGTCCTTTTTGCAACTTTCTTTGCTATGGCGTGTCTTGGCAGAGTATTCTAAGCTATTTAAAGCTGTTTTCAACACTT
>NW_024689527.1:0-231 GCF_008729295.1 Plectropomus leopardus | reverse complement strand
TTTAATTCAGACTGAATCAATAAGGAAACCAACAGTGTATGTGGCTCTGACAGAGGGAGGGGACAGACAGAAATTTAGGGTTTGTTGACCTGTCTGCAAGCAGGTTAGGTTCACAGTTACTATGGTAACTTACCCACACTTAGAAGCCTCCAGCAGACTGAGATTTTTGCAATTTTATAAGTTTAGTGCAAGCTACACTGTGCAGCATGGACCTAAATAAACTTGGGTACA
>NW_024689526.1:0-365 GCF_008729295.1 Plectropomus leopardus | reverse complement strand
GATACGTCATTTTTTGACATTTTTGCCATACTATAGCCTTGCTTTTTGGGTCAATTTTTCGACATGCCGTTTTATGCTGTTTTTGGCCGTTTTTGCCAAATTCTTTGCCATGGCGTGTCTTGGCAGGCTATTTAAAGTATGCAACTATGCAATGGCATGGCTTGGCAAGGTATTTTAGCTGGTTTTCAGCTGTTTTCAGCTGTTTTTAGAACATGTCATATTTTCACATTTTTGCTGACTTGCATTTTCGGTGCAAAGAACAGGAAACTACATGCGGAGGGGTGGAAACTCCCCTACAACAGGAGAAGGAAGCTTCTCCTCACACCTACCAGCCCATTGCCAGCAAATGAGGAGAGATGGACAGT
>NW_024689525.1:0-207 GCF_008729295.1 Plectropomus leopardus | reverse complement strand
AGACGCGTAGTAGTATACAACGTGGAAACAGAGGTCAAAAAGGGCCAAAAACGTCGTAATTTGGCATGTTGAAAAAATGGCAAAAAATCGCATACTATATTATGGCAAAAATGTCAAATTTTGACATGTCCAAAAAATGGCTAAATACTACCTATTGTATCTTGTAGAGACGCGTAGTAGTATACAACGTGGAAACAGAGGTCAAAA
>NW_024689524.1:0-873 GCF_008729295.1 Plectropomus leopardus | reverse complement strand
GCGGTAGAGGATGATGAGGGATCCCTCTTCCAGGACGGACAGACGAGCAATAGATGTCGTAAATAACAAATGAAATACAATCATGGCAAAAAAGGAAAGTGAAAGAGAGAGGGGGAGAGAGGGGGAGAGAGGCACGGCAATAATAGAAACAGATGCATGTCATATTACAATAACGGTAGTTGTGACATTATTAATTGCACTCTATGATGATGTTGAGGGAAACAGTCTCATGCATATGTTGATAGGGAGGTGTCCAATGGCGAGATCACAACATCGGCGCAACCAGGACCAGAACACAATCAGGGTGAGCGGGGGACACAGTATCAGTACAGCCACAGCACGAGAACAACCAAAGGCAGGGTCGCAGCATCAGCACAGCTATCACCACGGTCAGGCACAGTCAAGGTTACGGCCAGGATCCAGGAAAACTAGGAAACAAGGGAGCAGGAATGCTCCCAAGAGGCAACAGGATTAGTGTAGTGCAATTTAACAGACCCAGGCTCTGTAATCACGAGCCCCAGGTAGTGAGAGTACCACATGGATATCACAGATGTTAGGCTAAGCTAAACTACTGAGGCTAAGCTAAGCTTGCAAATGGCAATGCAGTTGACAGACATGCATGATTTTCCGATGGCGGCATTGACAGAAGGAAAATACAAATACAAATATCTCTTACAATAAACCACAACCTGTACAAATTTAGTGAAAAGGGGAGTAGGTCATTCTGGTAGGTGGAGTAGGTCATTCTGTCATGTAAGTATATATCTATTGGAATAGACCAAAACCTGTATAAATGTAGTTAAATGGAAAGTAGTTTGTTTTAATAGGTGGAGTAAGCCAAACTGTCAGGTACAAGTATGCATTAGAATAGAT
>NW_024689523.1:0-847 GCF_008729295.1 Plectropomus leopardus | reverse complement strand
AAATACTCGTGAACAGCATGTGAATGCAGTACAAGAAAGCTGATGCTGATGAAGGCATGAAAGGGTTAATCTACAGAAAACATTACAGAGAATAAATGTAGAGGAGCTGGACTGTGATGCAGAATTTAATCCTATTAGTAATACCAATGATAAAAAAAAAGAAAATAATTTATCTTTTGAGGGGATTAGCTCTGGCTGTGGTCACTGTATGGAAAATAATGTGACGTGCGGTTTATTGATTCTGCCACGTAACTCGGACAACTGCTCCCCCATCATTTCGCCCTGCAGGGCACGCTCTCCATCGGCACGCTCCACAGCAGACACCCCTCACTTCCTCCTCTGCCTCAGTCTGTCTGTTGATGGCAGTTTAGTCTTTTGTCCATTATGTTGTCAATAAATGTGTTTTAAACTTTCACTATTCTGTAAAATATATTATTATTATATAATTAGAGTCTGTGGCCTGATGGCAGCAGAGCGGGGAGGGCTGCACACAGGGAGAGGGCTGCTACCTAAATGTAAAGGTCAAAGTGTTCAACCTTATAAAGCCCATTATCACAAAGTATCACAGTTTGCCTCAGAGGGCTTTACAGCAGATGAAATCCTTCTTCCCCTAAACCCTCACATTGTCTAAGGAAAGACTCCCAAAAAAAACTTATAACAGGGAAAAAAATGGTAGAAACCTCAGGAAGAGCGACTGAGGAGGGATCCCTCTCCCAGGATGGACAGAAGTGCAACAGATGTCATAAATAACAATTATATTACAGTAATGACAAAAAAACATTAGCATCACACTGGTTCCCTCATCAAAAACCTCATGGGATTTTTGAATGGGATTTTCGATTATCGA
>NW_024689522.1:0-728 GCF_008729295.1 Plectropomus leopardus | reverse complement strand
TTTTTGGCCATTTTTGAACCGTTCTATGCTATGGTGTGTTTATGCACGCTATTTAATGCAGTTTTGAGGTGTTTTCAGCTGTTTTTGGGACATGCCATATTTTGACATTTTTGCCTTACTATAGCCTTGCCTTTTTGGTCATTTTTTCAACATGCATTATTATGGTGTTTTTGGCCATTTTTGAACCGTTCTATGCTTTGACATGTATATGCATGCTATTTTATACTGTTTTGAGGTGTTTTCGGCTGTTTTTGGGATATGTTATACATGCTATATTATGGTGTTTTGGGCAGCCACAAAAATGTCAGTTACGTATACAGTACAGCTACATATTTCACAGTGTGCCATAAAAATGCTAATAGGCTGTCATTACAATAACTCAATGGAATTAAATCTTGTTTCATCTCATCTTCATAGGATAGCATATCTGGGTCTTACCCTGAGCCTTCGGACTATCTCGTTTGTTATTTGCATCCCGGGCTTTATCCTGCTCAGTCGACAGCTGAAGAAGGAGGAAAGAAATGCCATCCATGGAGCCTTGGCCAACGGGGGAGCAGAGCTTGAGGCACTCAGAAAGGAAGAGTTAGTGATTTCTAATTCTGACCAGTCACAACAAATACCAGACAACAACACAGACAGGGAGACAAGGCTGTGATGGATCCAGCAGAACTGACCCCACTCACACACACCACAGGTGATCAAATACAGGTATACATATATATGTGTAT
>NW_024689521.1:0-1620 GCF_008729295.1 Plectropomus leopardus | reverse complement strand
ACCTGGGCTCTGACCCGCAGACGGAACCCGACCATACCTGGGCTCTGACCCGCAGACGGAACCCGACCAAACCTGGGCTCTGACCCGCAGACGGAACCCGACCAAACCTGGGCTCTGACCCGCAGACAGAACCCGACCAAACCTGGGCTCTGACCCGCAGACAGAACCGGACCCAATATGGGTTCTAACCTGAGGACAGAACTCGACCCAACGTGGGTTTTAAATTGAGGACAGAACTCAACCCAACCCGGTTTCTAACCCGACCCGACAGAACCCGACCCAATGTGGATTCTAACCAGAGGACAGAACTCGACCCAACCCAGGTTCTAACCCGCAGACAGAACACGATCCAACCTGGGTTCTGACCTGAGGACAGAACTTGTCCCAGCCCAGGTTTTAAACTGCGAGCATCTTGTTGATGGGACGGCTCAGCGGCGGACCGTCCTGCCACGCAGGACAGAGTGAGGTTCAGAAAAAAAGAAAATGTCTTAGGACAGTATGTTGGTAAAAAAGAAAAATCTCGTTAAGCTTTGACTTTTAACTGTGACCTTTGACCTCCAAACATGTCAGAAAACCAGTGAGAAAGGCATCAGAATTTCAATAATCAAATAATTATTCTGGGTGTTTTTTTTGCGAATCATCGTGTTTCGAGTAAATGTGCTGACAGTCTGAAGTCATGTTGCAGCTTTAATGTTTCCACGGAGCAAATTCTGTTGACAACATTTCAGTAAGACAGGAAGCAGAAAAATAACAAACGATAAAAAAATAATAATAACAAAGATTTCAGACGATAAATGAAGGCAACTTGAACCCACAATTCACTGCAGGAGCTTTTGGCTTCATGGAGGCTGAGTGTTGATTTGTACGTTACTCCTTATTCTGGAGGCTCTGCTCCTCCTCTTTCTCCTCCTCTTTCTCCTCCCGTCTCTCCTCCTCTTTCTCCTCCTGCTCTCCGTCCAACTCCTGCTCTCCTGTGGGGGAGGAAGTGTTGTCTCCGTCGTAGATGATGTCCTCGGGGTTAGGGGCCGGGGGACAGAAGTCCTCCTCGGGAAGAATCTTCTGGAAGATGGACTCGGCCTGAAACGTGCACACAAACGCAGAAGTGATTTGTGTTTCCAGAGTTTAATTCGCTCTTTTATTTCATGTCACTACGTTAATCTGCTGCTGCTCTTTTAAAACTTTGTCGTCGTTAGTACGAATATTTTCATGTTTTCAAGGTGACAAACGGTCACTTATAGTTATAATTTCACAATATTCATAAATGAGTTCATACTCGTACTTCGATGTATGTCATCAAACATCAAAGCGTAACGCTTTGTTAAAAATGTCACAGTACAACGTGTCACCCAAAAAAAAGATAAAAACCTCTTTGTATAACATATTGTCAAAATATGTGTCTGCTGCCAGGTGTGTCGGCGTGAGACTCACCTGTCTGATGGCGTGATCGTGTCCCAGAGCGCCGTCAGGTCCAGAGCACACGTACACGTTAGACGGGAGGTTGTGACCTTCAACCTCCAGCCCCAAACCGTCAGCCATGTTAAAGTACATACACCAGAGGACAGAGGGACGGTCCTCTACACAGACAGACACAGAGACAGAGAGAGACAGAGACCAACATAT
>NW_024689520.1:0-718 GCF_008729295.1 Plectropomus leopardus | reverse complement strand
ATATCGTATATATTTCATTTTTATATATTTTTATATCTAATCTAGGTCACAACATTAATACCATTTTACATTTTTAATTGATATTTAATAGGTGAATGAATTAAAAAGTTTCTTACCACTGTCCAAACATTGACTTTTTGCCGCCATGTTTATGCATTTATGTGGTCAAGTCGGCGCCTCGTGTCGAAGAACGTTGTTCTCAGTGTTGGTGAACTCGCCTCGCTGCTTTACGGCTCAGTTTGTCTGCTGCAGCTAACAGATGCAGATATTAAAATGTGACTCTATGTCAGTGTGAGTCAATGAGAGTCAATGAGAGTCAAAATTTCCCGCTTGTAATTGTGACTTTGGAGGTCGTTCGTGTGTTCGTAACTTGTAAATACGATATTTCTGAGGAGCACATGAAGGCAGCAGTTGTCCTGTCTGAATACTTTAATCCGTGTTTCACCTCGCAGATCTCACTTTTGGGTCTCTTCAGCTGCATAAAATATAAAACATAATGTCGGTCGATGTTTTGCAGTCGTCTCTGAGGAAGTCTGCTGCTAATGTGACGGCTTCATTACGGCGTGTTGAGGCGTGTTTCACAAGCACACACACACACACACACACGCACGCACACACACACACACACACACACACACACACACACACACACACAGTTTGAGCTAGAGTCAGCAGGAAATACTGTGGCGAAATCAAAGAGCAAAATCCCCCGAGCAAC
>NW_024689519.1:0-500 GCF_008729295.1 Plectropomus leopardus | reverse complement strand
GGAAAAACTGGATAAACTTCATAACGAACTAGAAATATTAGAACAACGACATAAAAATTCATTAAACTCAAATATAAAAATAGAGATGAAAATTTAAAAAAATGAAATAGATGAGATATATGCACAAGAAATTCAGAAAAAATTAATGTACACCAAACAAAAACACTATGAAGGAGGCAGTAAACATGCTCGACTCCTTGCCTTTAAATTGCAAAAACAACAAGTGGACAATACTGTTTACTCCATAAAAGACCCAGTGACTAAACAAACTTATCATGACATTGATAATATTAAAAATTGTTTCAAAAATTTTTATAAAAACTATACGCCCAACCACAGGTAGATAATGACACAAAAATGGAAGATTTTCTGAAATCATTGAATCTACCAGCTCTTTCTGAAACTCAAAATAATACATTAACGTCAGCGATAACAACAGAAGAAGTCAAAAACGCCATAGCAAGACTGAAAACAAATAAATCCCCAGGTCCTGATGGATA
>NW_024689518.1:0-344 GCF_008729295.1 Plectropomus leopardus | reverse complement strand
TACCTTTCTCTGGCCTGATTGCATGACTGTCCTTCAGCTCTACACACAATGTTCCTTTCACATAACACTCCAAAATGTCTAATACTTTGAACACACTAAAGCATCTCATTGCTAGCACAAGTTGCAACATAATCACTGATAGTACATTCTTACAGAAACATAGTAATTCAATCTTAACTGAGCAAAGCCTTGAGGGCTCGGCCCTATGTCAACAACAACATCACATATAAAAGGTAATATAATAACAACAATTACTTCATTTGATTTAACAGTATAGTACTTTTGAATCTGCTGATTATATATATAAAGAACACAATGTAACTCAGTACCATAATCATACTACA
>NW_024689517.1:0-684 GCF_008729295.1 Plectropomus leopardus | reverse complement strand
TTGAGTTCACTAGCTGTGAAAGGTTTATCTAATTCAGAAGATATTTCAGGGTCAATGAAAGGGATATTTAAAGCCTTGAAGAAGTTTTCATATTGTGTCTCATCAGCTAAACTCTCAGAAGTACACAACAAAGAGTAAAAGTCCCTAAAGTAAGGGACATGTCATTTTTTGACATTTTTGCCATACTATAGCCTTGCTTTTTTGGTCAATTTTTCAACATGCTATATTATGGTGTTTTTTGGCCTTTTTTGCACATTTTAATGTTATGGCATGTCCCAGGAAGCTATTTTATGCTGTTTTGAGGTGTTTACAGGTGTTTTTGGGACATGTCATTTTTTGACATTTTTGCCATACTATAGCCTTGCTTTTTCGTTCATTTTTTCAACATGCTATATTATGGTGTTTTTGGCCCTTTTTGAACGTTTTAATGCTATGGCGTGTCCCGGCACGCTATTTCATACTGTTTTGAGGTGTTTTCAGCTGTTTTTGGGACATGTGATTTTTTGACATTTTTGCCATACTATAGCCTTGCTTTTTTGGTCAATTTTTCAACATGCTATATTATGGCGTTTTTCATCGTTTTTGCACGTTTTAATGCTATAGCATTTCTCAGCACAATATTTTATGCTATTTTGAGGTCTTGCATTTTGGTCAGTTTTTCAGCACGGTATATTATTGTGTTTT
>NW_024689516.1:0-316 GCF_008729295.1 Plectropomus leopardus | reverse complement strand
AACACGAGTCTGAGAGAACACGAGTCTGACAGAGAACACGAGTCTGAGAGAGAACACGAGTCTGAGAGAGAACACAAGTCTGACAGAGAACACAAGTCTGAGAGAGAGCACAAGTCAGAGAGAACATGAGTCTGACAGCGAACACGAGTCTGACAGAGAACACAAGTCTGAGAGAAAAAAACTGTGAAACCTTGAAGAACTTCAAAGAACTCTAAAGTTCTCTAAACTTCACTGACTTGTGACTCGTATGCATGTCATTATTGATGTGTCTGCAGATCGTTATTGACGTGTCTGTAGGTTAAGTCAAGTCAAGTCA
>NW_024689515.1:0-858 GCF_008729295.1 Plectropomus leopardus | reverse complement strand
ATTAAATTAAGAGAATTATTATAATTTTAAAGCATTTTTCTTCAAGACTTGCTTGCATTGTTTTTTTGTTTTGTTTTTGTTTTTTTACCTTTTTTTTTCTTTAAAAAGATTTTTGGGGGTACATTACTTGTATTTTTCACTTTTTTTGCTATTTTTTGGGTCATTTCTTCTTCATTGCTCATCACCTTCTTCCCAGTCGCAAGTGTACTGGGATGGAAAGAGAACCAACATACACCAGGAGGAAGGCCACAGGCTTTGTAAAGACTCAAGTCTTTAGACTCCTGCCAGCTATATAAAATGATACATTACATATGCAAGAAGAGCTTCAGGATGTGTAAAGAATAGAAATATTCTACTGCATTTGCTTTCAAAGTCATGCAATTCATTTTAAGAGAAAAAGGTTAACAGACAATATGAAAGAGGTTAATGGACAATGAAGACAATTAAGAAGCAGCGGAGCTCCTTAACGGCAAAAAGAAATCTGCTTTTTTATGAAATATGGTAATCTATACAGCCACTTCCTGTAAGTCACGCCAAAGCCAATGTAAAATGACATATCAAAAGGTAGAACGGGGGCTCCTGCACTAAAGGGGAAATTAACAAAAAGATAAAGAGTCAATTAAAGCGATAAGGCCTTGTGCTCTTCAGAGGGTGCAAACTAAGGGGAGTGGAGCTGACAGCCTTCACATTAAAGCGCCGCGCTGCCGTCTCATCCTCTACGTGGCCCCTCCGCTTTGGAACCAGCAGTTCACAAGAGAAAGAAGCAGCACGCATCTTTGTTAAGAAATACTAATCACACACACACACACACACACACACACACACACACACACACACACACACACACACACTGTCATA
>NW_024689514.1:0-844 GCF_008729295.1 Plectropomus leopardus | reverse complement strand
TGATTGGATGACAGGGTGTGACATCATCACAGCGGTCTGATTGGATGTCCGGTGCTCTTCGTCGGTTGCTCTGAGCGTCGGTTGTTGCCACAGACGGTTTAAACTGCGGTAAATTGAAATTTATGTGCCTCATAAACTCTTTTTTTAATGAGCGTGTGAATGCAGGTATTTTAAATGTGAAAAACTCTGTTTCCTGCTGTGTACACGGCGCTGCAGCAGACCGGACTGTGTGTGTGTGTGTGTGTGTGTGTGTGTGTGTGTGTGTGTGTGTGTGTTGTTTTGAGTGTGTGAATGAATGAATGAAGACAGTAAAAGACACAGACAGTAAAAGTTTCTCCATCAGAGTCTGATGATCAATCACTGCGGCGCAGACCTGATCAGCTGATCATCTCTGACATCACATTTATTGATATGTTATTGCTCGCGAGACATTTTTATATTGCCAAAAAATAAAACAAAATCCAATATACATATATATATACAAAAAAATCGAAAACATCAAAAAAGTAAAAAAAATAAAATGAAATAAAAAAATTGAAAAAAATTTGAAAAAACAACATCCTGCATTCCTTCTGTTTACGTCATTTTACGTTCACGTTATTAAACTGCAGCACATTTCAGGTGTTACACATGTACATTATTCATTTTTACTGTTACACTGTGCATGTGTATGTGTGTACGTGTATATGCGCGTGTGTACGTGTGTGTGTGCGTGTGTGTGTGTGTGTGTGTGTGTGAGGCCCACAGCCTCAGAGCAGCATTCTCTGCGTTCAACTGAATGGATCTTAACAATGCAGGAATGTGTGTGTGTGTTTGTGTGTGTGTGTGTGTGTGTGTGTGTGTG
>NW_024689513.1:0-322 GCF_008729295.1 Plectropomus leopardus | reverse complement strand
GCTGTTTTTGGCTTTTTTTGCACATTCTAATGCTATGCCGTGTCTCAGCACACTATTTTATGTTGTTTTGAGGTGTTCGAGTACAAGTTCAAGTTCAACTTTATTATCCCAGGGGAAATTAGATCACAGCAACCATCATCAAGACACAACAAGTACACAAAAGAACATCAGACACAAACATGTAGAAAACCCTCAGTTTAAGTAAAACACAGGATACTTCAACCACTTCAACAGAGTCAGAGGCTGGAACATTTCACACACTGCACATAGTGTTCTTCAAGTCAAACAAGGTACAATGCAGTTGATAAAATACATAATGATG
>NW_024689512.1:0-834 GCF_008729295.1 Plectropomus leopardus | reverse complement strand
ACGAAATTTGGGTGTTTTTTTGCAATTTTAGCAACATTCGATGCTATGGCGTGTCTAAATACGCTATTATACGTAGTTTCTATCAATTTTTATCAGTTTTTGGGAAATGTCATTTTTTGACATTTTTGCCATACTATAGCCTTGCTGTTTTGGTCATTTTATTCGACATACGGAATTTGGGTGTTTTTTTGCAATTTTAGCAACATTCTATGCTATGGCGTGTCTAAATATGCTATTCTGTGTAGTTTTAAGCAGTTTTTAGGTGTTTTTGGGAAATGTCATTTTTTTTACATTTTTGCCATACTATAGCCTTGCTTGTTTGGTCATCTTTTCCGACACATGAAATTTGGGTGTTTTTTGCAACTTTAGCAACATTCGATGCTATGGCGTGTCTAAATATGCTATTATACATAGTATCCATCAATTTTTATCAGTTTTTGGGAAATGTCATTTTTTGACATTTTGCCATACTATAGCCTTGCTTCTTTGGTCATTTTTTACGACATACGGAATTTGGGCTTTATTTTCAGTTTTTGCGACATTATATGCTATGACGTGTCTCAATACGCTATTTTATGTAGTTTCCAGCAGTTTTTAGTTGTTTTTGGGAAATGTCATTTTTGACATTTTTGCCATACTATAGCCTTGCTTCTTTGGTCATTTTTTTGACATACGAAATTTGGGTTTTTTTCTTTCAGTTTTTGCGACATTATATGCTATGACGTGTCTGAATACGCTATTTTATGTAGTTTCTGTCAGTTTTTAGTCGTTTTTGGGAAATGTCATTTTTTGACATTTTTGCCATACTATAGCCTTGCTTCTTTGGTCATTTTT
>NW_024689511.1:0-412 GCF_008729295.1 Plectropomus leopardus | reverse complement strand
TTTTTTTGTGATTATTATGGGATAGTCTTAATTATAATCCATTACTACACAGGCCTACACGGTAAATTATATTTATTCCCCCCAACCCAGGCCATAAAAACCCTGCTGAATCCTTGTGCCAATATTGGGGGGAAAAAAATCTGGCGCGGAGTTTGTGTTCAACCTCAGAGCACCTGCATGTCATGTCACAGATGGAGTCACATAGAAACAGAAATATCATCATTGGGCTGTGCATTTTGCCTAAAACTGTTTCGGGATGAAGCATTTGAAAAATATTGTGTTTTAACAAGAAAAAAGCTAAAACAAACATAGCCTACATTTAAAAACTATCTATCCATATATCCAACCTTCTATCAATCTATCGATCCATCTATCTATCTATCTATCTATCTATCTATCTATCTATCTATCT
>NW_024689510.1:0-4767 GCF_008729295.1 Plectropomus leopardus | reverse complement strand
TGTGAGAGAGTATGACGGTAAGTGTGTGTGACAATAGTAGTGAGTGTGCGTGACTATACTAGTGTTTGTGAGAGAGTATGATGGTATGTGTGCGTAAGTATACTAGTGTTTGTAAGAGAGTATGATGTAACATGTGAGAGCAAATATGAATTGTTTCCTAAACGGCCTCCCATAGAGAAACGTTCCTACACGGACTTTGACTAGATGGAAAAAAAGGTATGCGCGGTATTAGGAAAATCAACAGAGTTTTGAGTGACAGCGGGAAGCACACGATGCAACAACATGTTACAGTAAGTGCTATTTATTTCTTCTTGTCCTCTCTGTTTGTGAGCTGCCCGCGGTACTATAATAATTGAAACCCGAGTCAAGGTTATGTACCAAATTTGAGCCGACGTGTTAATTTTAGGGCTGCGCTCACGTTCACTAGTTGGAAAATGATTCATTCAGTTCACAGTTCATCAAAATATAAGCGCGTTCAATGAACTGGGGGCGGGGGTATTCGAGTAGGTGAAATGGCACTCGGATGCCGCCCAAGCCGAGCGAGTACTCGAGTACTCGAATATCGGCTACAGCCCTAGTTAATTTGATTACAAAAGCATTAAAAGTACAAAACTTTGTACACTCATAGATAATCAATTATGGTTTGATGGGCACAAATTACAGTGGTAAGATATATGTAACATAATCCATGATGGTTGGCACATAAATGTTGAAACCTGTGCATTTGTTGTGAGAAGGAAATCGCAGTATTTGAGAACCTAGCCTGGATTTAATAATATTTCTGCAGTACAAGTTATCCAAAATGTTACTTAAACCGTTGACTAGAAGAAGAAAATGAACTGTTTTTAACTTACAGACAAAACTCTATGTTACTGTGAAGTTCAAAAACGGATGGAAACGGAGAAAAACTGTATTGGAATTGTTTACCAGAGAGCTGTGTGAAATCTGTCTCAAACAAGTTCTTGATATACCATTTTAAGGAAAGTGATGAAGATCATACCCAGAGAGAAGAGCAGAGACCAGGACCTCTCACAGTACCACAGCAGGTGAGAAAAAATCCAAAATTATTATACAACCTCCCTTTTCTCACACACAATCAAACTACTGCCATTTTCTATGCCCCTCCATCATTCTTTTTATAGTTGCACCAATCCACGCTTTTCAGCTCAGATCTGATTCTAACATTAGCATTCTTTTTTATCTTGAATAATATTGTTATTAACATCAACATTACTGTTGTTGTTGGTGTTATGTGTATGGTTACATACTAATTTGTGTAACCTTTTTTCTCCTGGCTTTTGAAATCTGCATATACGTGACCTGGCTATAAGTTACTGTCGTTCCTTCATTCTTATGTTGTTCTGTGCACACCAAGTCTCCTCTACACTGCAACATCACAGTATACAGTAGAAGAGAGAGATATAGAGTTCGCAGATGTCTTCACATGAGCTCTGCTTTTCTTCAGCCGCCCATAGTGGCTCTGTGCCATCAGTCCAATATCCATTCCATGAATTACGTCATTGTCAATTCTTTTATTTAATATAAATGAATAAATAAATGATGGACTTGTGTTCCTCTTAGGAAAGTGAAGATGCCACCCAAAGAAATGAGCTGGGAGCAGAACCTCTCACTGTGACACAGGTGAGACAGAACTTCAATATTAGACTTCTCTACCTCTGTTGCTTACTCTTGCACTCAAATTAAAATTATTATCTCTGTTGTGTCTTTGTGTCATTCTTAGGAATGTGATGAAGATGATGGCCAGGGAGAAGAGGAGAGAGCAGAACCTCTCACTGTGACACAGGTGAAACAGAACTTCAATATTAGACTTCTCTACCTCTGTTGCTTACTCTTACAGTCAAATTAAAATTATTATCTCTGTTGTGTCTTTGTGTCATTCTTAGGAACGTGATGAACATGATGGCCAGGGAGAAGAGGAGAGAGCAGAACCTCTCACTGTGCCACGGGTGAGACAAAATTACAGTGTCATATAATCTGCTCTACGGCTATCCCTCTCTTTCACTTTAATGAGTTGTTCATTGCGGTCCTTTTCAGGAAAACAATGAAGATGGAAGCCAAAGACAAGAACAGAGAGCAGAATCTTTCATAATGGTGCAGGTGAGACAAAACTTCAGCATTCACATGTGAGGTTGATTACATTTTTTTAACATTAGATTCATTTGTCATTAGCCTAACATATTCTGCAGTACACTGACATATACACT
Source organism: Plectropomus leopardus (assembly GCF_008729295.1). Classification (NCBI taxonomy): domain Eukaryota; kingdom Metazoa; phylum Chordata; class Actinopteri; order Perciformes; family Serranidae; genus Plectropomus; species Plectropomus leopardus. Next base: position 2,542 of record NW_024689510.1, on the reverse strand, counting down.
TTCCATCCATCAGCTTCTTTTTTCTCTCACATGTGTTGTAGCTTCTGTTTATTTTCCAAGTGCAGTCTGCCAAAATAAGGTTATGAGTTAAACAAGTGAAACCTGATGAGTTTCATTGCAGTGCTTCCTTTTCTGTCATTTAGGAAAATGTCCCTCCAGAGGTAGATGATGTCCACTCCTCCCATGGACTAACGCAAGGGCAAAGCATCATCTCGATTCTCTCCTTTGCATTGAGACACAACACAACAGGTGTATTAATGGAAGACCTGCTGAAACTGCTCAAATTGCATTCGGCTCGGACTAGTGCAGTTCCAACAAGCAAGTATTTTCTGGAGAAACCATTAGCTGATATTACACATCAGTTCGAACGACACCATTACTGTGGAGTTTGTACTAAGTACATTGGTTCTTCACAATCTCTTGAAGAAACACTCAAATGTGTGCCATGTTCCTCATTCACAACAGTGAAAGCCAGTGTACAGGAAGGACATTTCTTTATTAGCATACCATTAAAGGATCAGCTGAAAGATATTCTTGAGAACCAGGATATGCATGATCTATGTTTTTGTGCTGATGCCAGTACAAAGCATGCAATAAAGGACATATGTGATGGCACCTTATATCAGACCTTGAAAACTAACAGTAAAGAGGATTTTTTGTCCCTCACATTCAATTGTGATGGTGTACCAGTTTTTCAGTCCTCCAAATTTAGTATTTGGCCAATATTATGTTGTGTTAATGAGATACCACCTGAGAGTAGAGATAAACATGTACTTTTATATGGTTTGTGGTTTGGAACCAAGAAGCCAGACATGTCCTGCTTCTTTAAAGCATTTGTTGAGGAGTGTGCCAGTCTTTCTCAAGCTGGTTTTGAGTGGCAGCATCCTAGTGATCAGTCATTGAGACACATAAAAGTGCACACGTTGTGCTGTGTGTGTGATGCAGTAGCAAGGCCATTACTACAGAATTTCAAGCAGTTTAATGGTGAGTATGGCTGTGGAGTCTGCCTTCACCCTGGGATGCAAACAAGGAAAGGAAAAGGAAACACGAGGGTTTACACATGTCCAGATGAAAAGCCAAGTGACAGAAATCATAAAACCACAGTAGAAATAGGACAGATAGCTGAAAGAGAAGGGAAGACCATATTGGGCATAAAGGGCTCTTCTGCTCTTGCTGATTTACCATTGTTTGATCTTATCAATGGGATGGTCCCAGACTACATGCACTGTGTGTTGCTTGGTGTGTGCAGATACATGGCGACTTTATGGATGGATTCTAAAAGCAGTTCTGAGCCATGGTATATTGGTACACAAACAGCCATCATGGACAGACACCTCTTGTCTATTAAACCTCCAAGTATTGTTGCTCGTGTTCCAAGATCTCTAACAGAACGCAGATTCTGGAAAGCCCATGAGTGGCAGCACTGGCTTTTGTACTACAGCTTGCCAGTTCTGAAAGGCATACTTCCACAGAGGTACCACTCTCATTGGGCATTACTGATAGAGGGCATAAGCATTCTGTTGGGGTCTGAATTAAATGCTGAGCTGATAAATCACGCACATGACGCATTAGTGTACTTTGTTGGAGGTGTGCAGTCACTGTATGGGAAAGAGCACATGACATTTAATGTTCATTCACTACTGCATTTAAGCAAAAGCGTTGTACACTGGGGTCCTCTGTGGGCTCACTCAGCTTTCATGTTTGAAGATTTCAACGGGTACCTTCTGAAACAAGTAAAAAGTAGTCAAGCTGTTCCACAACAAATATGCAAACAAGTGGCATTATCCCGTGCTTTCCCCCGTTTAGCAAAGCAATTCTTGACAAATGCACCAGCAGAAGTTAAAGATTTCTGCAATGAAATGAGACAAGGAAACCAGCATGCCAAGAGGCATAAAAAGTTTACTGAGGTGACTGCCCTTGGTCCACCCAATGTGAGATTAATATCTCTTGGAGACCAAGCTGCTCTCCACATAGTGAGAGAAGTTCCCACAAACTCTGTGGTGAGTTACTACAAGAGAATTGCTGTAAATGGTGTTGTTGTTCATGGTCATACCTACAGAAAAACAAAACAAAGAAACAACTCTGTAGTGCTTTTGAAGGATGGAAGTATTTTTACAGTCTCACACTTTATTGACATGGGTGATCAATGTTTATATGCTATAGGAAAATATGGCAATTGTACAGTGCAGAAGTTGGCCAGAGGTTCTCTAATCAGAACTCAACTGAGTTGCATGTCAACTGTCCACTTTCCCACAGGCTTCCACAAAGCCATAAATGCCACTCTGATAGTTAGACCATGTTTGTACATACAGTGTCCGCAGTCCAGCTCAATTGTTTGTCGGTTACTGAATACGTATTACTGTAAATGATTGTGTGTCAATTGAATGTGGAGATGGAGATGCAGATGAAGTCATTGATTCTGTGTTTCTGAGCAAAAAATGAAATCTTTGTCCAAACAATTACTACTGTACTGTACTGATTCTAATGTAATCTGCTGATCTTGTGCGAAATTAAAAATATTTCTACAAGAAGAATGGAATGA
>NW_024689509.1:0-485 GCF_008729295.1 Plectropomus leopardus | reverse complement strand
TCATAGTTCCTTACCAACCCTCAAGATCACTGCGCTCTGAAAATGCAGGGTTACTTGTGGTTCCCAAAGTTTCCAAATGCAGGATAAGAACCAGGGCCTTCAGCTACCACGCTCCTTTCCCTTATGGAACCATCTTCCAGTTTTGGTCAAGGAGGCAGACACCATTTCCACGTTTAAGGGTAGACTTAAGACCTTCCTCTTTGATAAAGTTTATAATTAGGGCTGGCTCAGGTTGCCTGGACCAGCCCATAGTTAGGCTGACATAGGTTTATCCTGCCTGGGGACTTCCACTGATACACTGAGCTCCTTTTCCTTCTCTCAATGAAGGAATCGGAAAATCATGCATGTCTGTTAACTGCATTGCCATTTGGAAGCTTAACTTAGCCTCAGTAGTTTAGCTTAGCCTTACATCTGTGATAACCATGTGGTACTCTCACTACCTGGGGCTCCCGATTATAGAGCCTGGGTCTGTTGAATTGCACTAC
>NW_024689508.1:0-782 GCF_008729295.1 Plectropomus leopardus | reverse complement strand
GTACTGAAACACGCCATAGCAAAATCTTCTGCAAAAGCTGCCAAAAACACCATATTATGGCATGTCCAAAAAATGACCCAAAAGATAATACTATAGTATGGCAAAAATGTCAAACAATGACCTGTCTCAAAAACTGTTGAAAACAGCTTAAAACTGTATAATATAGAGTGCTAAAGTTCACCATAGCAAAGATTTCTACAAAAGCTACCAAAAACACCAAATTATGGCATGTCCAAAAAATGACCCAAAAGGCAATATTATAGGAAGTCTAAAAACTACTGAAAAAAGTCAAAAACCACATGAAATAGCTAACTGACGATTGCATAGCAAAAAGTCCTGCAACAGCTGCTAAAAACACCAAATTATGGCAAAAATGGCAAAAAATGACGTCCAAAAAAAAGCTAAAAAACAACATAAAATAGCATACTGAGACATGCCATTGCATAGTTTGTTGCAAAAAATGGCAAAAAATGACATCCCAAAAAAACTGCATTAAGTAGTGTGCTGAGACACACAATAGCAAAAATCTTCTCAAAAATAGCCAAAAATGTAAAAAAATATCATGTCCCAAATCCAGCTGAAAATAGCTAAAAACTGCATAAAATAGCATGCTGAGACACACCATAGTAAAAATTTCTGCAAATCCTGCAAAAAACACCAAATTATGGCATGTCCAAAAAATGACCCAAAAGGCAATACCACAGTTTGGCCAAAATGTCAAAAAGTGACATGTTGGAAAAACAGCTGAATCCTGCAGAAAATATCGTGCAGAGACACGCCAT
>NW_024689507.1:0-462 GCF_008729295.1 Plectropomus leopardus | reverse complement strand
ATGCTGTTTTGAGGTGTTTTCAGCTGTTTTTGGGACATGTCATTTTTTGACATTTTTGCCTTACTATAGCCTTGCCTTTTCGGTCATTTTTTTGACATACATTATTATGATGTTTTTGGCCATTTTTGCAACAAAATATGCATTGGCTTGTCCCTGCACGCTATTTTGAGCTTTTTTGAGGCGTTTTCAACTGTTTTTGGGACATGTCATATTTTGACATTTTTGCCTTACTATAGCCTTGCCCTTTCGGTCATTTTTTCAACATGGTATACCATGGTGTTTTTTGCCATTTTTGCAGTGAATTATGGAATGGTGTGTCTCAACACACTATTCTATGCAGTTTTGAGGTGCTTTCTGCTCTTTTTGGGACATGTCATATTTTGACAATCTTGCCTTACTATAGCCTTGCCTTTTTGGTCATTTTTTTGACATGCATTATTATGGTGTTTTTGGCTGTTTTTG
>NW_024689506.1:0-808 GCF_008729295.1 Plectropomus leopardus | reverse complement strand
ATGAGTGGTGCACAAATTGCAGGCTGATGCCGCCCGCCTATGCAGTGTTGCCAGGGAGAAGGATCTGATTGGTGCGCAGCTACTACTCCTCAATCAGACTACGGGAGCAGAGGACCACCACAGAACCCCATAAGAAGCCTGACTGACGTCACTTCTGTCGCCTCCAGAGAGACAGTCTTGTTTCGTGCCTCTTGAACTTTTGTTAATTCTGAAGCAGTTACTTTTAGTGTTACTTTTTTAGTTTGGTTGGGTACTATATAGTTGTATTTCTGGTTTTCAATAGTTTGTGTAGTAGTTAGGTTTGTTTTCATTCATTTATGGAACTATTTAGAGAAGAAACAACCCCGTAGTTTGAGACGCCTTCTGTTATATTTATTTGTTTATTTAAAAACACTCATTGGCCCTTTGTTCAACAACCAATTATGTTTGCAATAAATAACTTTCATTTTACCAATTATGTCTGGCGTCATTGTTGCTTCCCTTTTCCCCTCTCGAACCGGGTCATATCATGCATTATGATGTTTTAGCCCTTTATTGCAACTGTCTCTGCTAAAGCCTGTTTTGGCAGGCTATTCTGAGCTTGTTCCAGCTGTTTGCAGCTGTTTTTGGGACATGCCAAATTTTGACATTTTTGCCTTACTATAGCCTTGGTTTTTTGGTCATTTTGTTCGACATGGGAAATTATGTTGTTTTCGTCTTTTTTTTGCAACTCTCTATGCTATAGCGTGTTTAGGCACGCCATTTGATGTGTTTTTAAGCTATTTGGAGCTATATTTGGGATGCGCCATTTTTTGACATTTTTGCCATA
>NW_024689505.1:0-759 GCF_008729295.1 Plectropomus leopardus | reverse complement strand
TTTTCAGCTGTTTTGGGGAGTTGTCATATTTTGACATTTTTGCCATACTATAGCCTTGCATTTTCGGTCTTGTTTTTGACATGCTATATTATAGTGTTTTTGGCTGTTTTTGCAGCATGCTATGCTATGGCATGCCTTGGCACATTATTTTAGGTGGTTTTCAGCAGTTCTGAGCCACACTATTTTAGGTTGTTTTTTAGCTGTTTTCAGCTGTTTTGGGGAGTTGTCATATTTTGACATTTTTGCCATACTATAGCCTTGCATTTTCTGTCATTTTTTTCAACATGCAATATTATAGGGTTTTTGATGGTTTTGATAACATGCCATGCTATGGCATACCTTGGCACACTATTTGAGGTTGTTTTCAGCAGTTTTCAGCTGTTTTTGGAACTTGTCATATTTTGACATATTTTTGCCATACTATAGCCTTGCATTTTCTGTCATTTTTTCAACATGCAATATTATAAGGTTTTTGGCTATTATTGCAGCAGGCTATATTATGGCATGCCTTGGCACACTATTTTAGGTTGTTATTAGCTAATTTAAGCTGTTTTTGGGAGATGTCATATTTTGACATTTTTGCCATACTATAGCCTTGCATTTTCGGTCATTTTTTCAACATGCAATATTATAGGGTTTTTGGTTGTTTTGATAACATGCTATGCTATGGCATGCCTTGGCACATTATCTTAGGCTGTTTTTTAGCCGTTTAAAGCTGTTTTTGGGACGTGTCACATTTTGACATTTTTGCCATACTAT
>NW_024689503.1:0-334 GCF_008729295.1 Plectropomus leopardus | reverse complement strand
AAGGAGCAGTAACCACATGCAGCAGGTATAACATAATAATATTATCAGATTATAAATCATTAACTTTAAGATTCATTTTAAACAATATTAACCCTTCATGTAGCTGAAATCAACCTTTCATGTTCCTGAAATTAACCCTTTCTGTTGCTAAAATGATCCTGTGTGTTCGTAAACCTGTTGCTGCTTTAAAGGAGGATTCAACATTTTTATTACAATAATTGTTTTTCCATAGAACTGCCCGGGGCTGTAGACCGCAGCTGTTATTTTATGTAGTAAATAATGATTGCGTATTATATTTACTGTATTTATTAATAACGACAACAACAGTTAATGA
>NW_024689502.1:0-920 GCF_008729295.1 Plectropomus leopardus | reverse complement strand
TAGCTAGGCAGTAATTACAATATATACTGGGGGGGGGGGGGGGTTCTAATAATCTGTCTGTTTGTACTTGTATTTAAATAAATATATCGTTTTCACCACTGTTAAAATATATACATACATTTGATAAATAATCATTTTTTTAATAACAGCATTTACGAAATATTCTATGCTAAATGCTTATTACAGATGACAACTTATATTTTCTCTGCAATTAATGATTTATCTGAAACGTTTCTGGAAATGTATCTGGAAAGTTTATTAAAAAAAGGTTTTCAAAGGTAAATAAGGGACCAGAGTGCATTACAAAAGCATTGTTCATCAGAAAAAAATGCTGGGGAGGGATCCCCACTTCTAAGGTCTAATCTAAGCCCAAAATGTCCTGAAATTTTAGAAACGCCCCTGAGTCTGAATAGGAGCATACTAATATGCAAAACGGTACATTAGATTATCATTGTCACTGAGAAAGCAGTTAATTTAAATATCTAATAACAGTGCAGATATTATGTGATAAAGCGTTAATTAATTCAGTATATAATCAAAAGTGTAAGTCTTAAACTAACCCAAATAAAGTTAGTAGCAGTGGCTAATGCCTTCATAACGCGATACGTGGTTTTGTCAACACACGGCTTCCGTCACTTTTAAACATCGATTTTTAAAAGCTTTTCATTGCATCCGGATAAATAATTAGACAGTAGATACTATAAACTGGTTTGTTGAAAGAAATCCAGAGCGTAAGCTTTGTCCCGAAGCGCAGAAAACTGGTATGGCTGTGGTGGCTGGAAATGTGTATGTGTGTGTGCCTGTCTGAGTGAGACAGAGAGAGAGTGTGTGTGTGTGTATGTGTGTGTGTGTGTGTGTGTGTGGTTGTGTGTATGTGTGTGTGTGTGTGTGTGTGTTCAGCTTTAAGAGGAGGAAGACTA
>NW_024689501.1:0-673 GCF_008729295.1 Plectropomus leopardus | reverse complement strand
ATTGCACAAAAAATAGAAATTAGTGCAATGCATACTCATACATTACGGTAACTTCAAAACAATTAAAATTAATGCCATTAACATTTCATCTCCACTGCACTGATTTTTAAAACGTACCTTAAAAAAATGTTAAATAAAATAAATTAAACTATAAATTACACTATAAATATTTCAAAACATCAAATCAAGTCTTGCTGATTCCATCAGCCAATGCAAAAATGATGTGCAGCTGTATTACCTATATTACAGCAATCTGAACATTACGGTGTCAGAAACGGTTTAGTTTTTAATGGAGTCAAAATAGAAAAATGCAAGAGAGCTTCTTATCCAGCCATTGTGGTACAAAGAGCTGTCATGCAGATGTGTAATGAGACAATAAAAAGCTGAGTAGTACCAACAATCAATGTTAACATAGTTAAAATTTCTAACTGGCAGCTGATTTTACGGTAGAGTTATGTAACGTGATCATAAAATCAAACTGAGCTGCTGATACAAACATTACAGTAACAACAGCCAATGTTAATCGAATAAAAAACCAAAACGCACGCGGATGCCGATGCAAATATTACGGTAACAGCGGCTGATATTCCTAACATTACGGTAATGAGCGGAAGAAAATCAACACAACACACACACACACACACACACACACACACACACACACACACACACA
>NW_024689500.1:0-395 GCF_008729295.1 Plectropomus leopardus | reverse complement strand
TGGCTGAAAACCACTTAGAATAGCTTGTAGAAACGCGTTATAGTATACAAAGTGGGAATAAAGACCAAAAAAGGCCCAAAACCTCATAATTTAGCATATCCAAAAAATTGCCAACAAGGCAATAGTATAGTATGGCAAAAAAAAGTCAAAATTTGACCACTCCTAAACATTGCTGAAAACGACCTAGAATACCTCCTAGAAACGCGTCATAGCATACAAAGTTGGAATAAGGGCCAAAAAAGGCCAAAAACCTCATAATTTAGCATCACCAAAAAATGGCCAACAAGGCAATAGTATAGTATGACGGAAAAAGTCAAAATTTGACCGCTCCCAAAAATGGCTGAAAATCACTTAGAATAGCTTCTAGAAATGCGTCATTCTATACAATGTAGGAA
>NW_024689499.1:0-1819 GCF_008729295.1 Plectropomus leopardus | reverse complement strand
ACACTGTCACTGAGTCACAGCGTCACACTGTCACTGAGTCACAGCGTTACACCATCACTGAGTCACAGCGTCACTGAATCACAGCGTCACAGCGTTACACCGTCACAGAGTCACAGCGTCACTGAGTCACAGAGTCACAGCATCACTGAGTCACAGCGTCACTGAGTCACAGCGTCACAGAGTCACAGCGTCACTGAGTCACAGCGTTACACCATCACTGAGTCACAGCGTCACTGAGTCACAGCGTCACTGAGTCACAGCGTCACAGCGTTACACCGTCACAGAGTCACAGCGTCACAGAGTCACGGTCTCACACGTCACTGAGTTACACTGTTGTCAGTGAGACGCCTGATTTGATGTTGAGTTTGTTTCCGCAGCAAACGAAGCTGGAGAGACGCCTCTGGACATCGCCAAACGTCTGCGACACACTCGCTGTGAAGAACAGGTGAAACTCGCACATGATATTGTTTTGTTTTGTTACGATGGTTGATTTTTGGCTCATCAGCCACACATTCGGACACGTTCCTCCGTCTCGCGTTAAAGACTTTGTGTTGGTGTGTTTCAGTTGACTCAGGCTCAGACCGGAAAGTTTAACGTCCACGTCCATGTCGAGTACGAGTGGCGTCTCCAGAACGACGACATGGACGAGAGCGAGGACGAGATGGAGGACAAGGTCAGCTGCTTTTATCAGACAGTCGTCTGCTGCATGTGAGTTCAGGGAGTAAAACCGTCTGTTTCCTTCAGCCAATCCCCAACCGCCGCGAGGAGCGTCCGGTCAGCTGCTTCGTGCCGAGCAGCGGCCCCATGCAGCCCAACCTGGCGGCTCTGGCCCGGGACGCCGCCTGCCTGGTTCGGGACAAACAGCGGCCTCAGGTCCCCAGCATGATGATCAGCAACGAGACCTATGGCACCATGCTGGACCTCAACCTGCCGCCGCCGGGACCCACGCCGCCGCTGCCGCCCCGAGGACCCAACCGAGGTCAGACACCAACTTTATTTTTACCAAGGACAGACAAAAGAGAAACCAGGTTAAATAAAGTGAGAGAAGTTTTCATCCCGACTTCTCTGGAGGCTCAGCGCTCGTCCCAGAGGTCAGAGGCTGATTAGTCAATTAGCTGATGAGTAGATTAGTAGATTAATTGATCAGCTCTCAGTACCACAGGAAGTTCAGGTCGTTTTAACCGTGTCCATCCAGAGTCGCTATTGATCAGCTGACTCTGTCCTCGTTGTCTGTCCCCGTCGTCTGTCCTCGTTGTCTGTCCTCGTCATCTGTCCTCGTGGTCTGTCCTCGTCATCTGTCCTCGTTGTCTGTTCTTGTTGTCTGTACTCATCATTTGTCCTCGTCGTCTGTCCTTGATGTCCGCTCTGTGTCCCCGCAGGTTCGGGACACGGTAAATCTGCTGCCATGGAAACGGTGGGGAGACAGCGTTCGTCCTCTGACCCCCCCAACCCTCAGACCCCCGAGAGGAACTCCTCCATGTACGGTGAGTGTCACTTCCTGTCAGCTTGTGACAAAATAAAAGCATCAGGTCTTTTGCCTTAGTCAATTAGTTGCTGAGTGGATTCGTCAATTAATTGGTTAGTTGATCGCTTTATAGTTGATAAGTTAATTAGTCAATTACTTGATTAATCAGTGAGCTGATGAGTGGATTTATTGATTTGTTGATCAGTCAATTAGTTGATGAGTGGATTAATCAACTGCTTGATTGGGTGATTAGTTGATTCATGGATTAGTTGATAAGTTGATGAGTGCATTAATTGTTTATCATTAATTGTTAATAATGAGTTGATTCATGGATTTAATTTGTTGCTGACTGGA
>NW_024689498.1:0-625 GCF_008729295.1 Plectropomus leopardus | reverse complement strand
TCTCAAAACTTCATAATTTAGCATGTCAAAAAAATGGCCAAAAACGCAATATTCTAGAAAGTCATGTGACAACCACAGAGTCAGGGCCATGGGTTGTAGAGGTTGGGTCCTCTGAGATTGTATACTGTGTATGTTTTGTGTCTCCAGGTCCTGAGCCACATGGAGCCGATTGCCTAATCAGGTGTACCGGGCCAGCGGTCCTGATTATTTAAACTGTGCTGCTGTTTTTCCTATTGTTTTTCCTGTTTCGATGCCAGCCAGCCACGCCGCCCTACATTGCTTTTCATTTTGTTTCTTTTGCACTCTACAACACGCACCACACATGATCAATGCATCCATACACCCTCACTCACCCCTGATTTTCATATCCACAACCCACTACGTTTTGCATCATTTATATTAATAAATATTGGTTGTTTACTTTACATGTGCCCGCATCCTTGTCATTTGTTGCAGTGTGAAAGCCAGCCATAACAGTCCAAAAATGTCAAATTTTGAAAAAGTGGTGGTTACAAAGTGGAAATTGAGGCCTAAAATGTATCAAAACTTCATGATTTAGCATGTCAAAAATATGGTCAAAATGGCATAGTACAGTATGTCGACAAATGTCAAATTTTGACCCGTC